>NC_088244.1:15258238-15420738 GCF_036934945.1 Oncorhynchus masou masou
AAACAAATCAAAATATTTTTCCGATTTTCGATTCTTTAAAGTAGCCACACTTTGCATTGATGACAGCTTTGCACACTCTTGGTATTCTCTCAACCAGCTTCATGAGGAATGCTTTAACAACAGTCTAGAATGAGTTCCAATATATGCTGAGCACTTGGCTGCTTTTCCTTTACTCCGCGGTTCAACTCATTCCAAACCATTTAATTCGGGTTGACGCCGGGTGATTGTGGAAGCCAGTTCATCTGATGCAGCACTCCATCACTCTCCTTGGTCAAACAGCCCTTACACAGCCTGGAGATGTGTTGGGTCATTGTCCTGTTGAAAAACAAATGATAGTCCCACTAAGCACAAACCCGATGGGATGGTGTATCGCTGCAGAATGCTGTTGTAGCCATGCTGCTTAAGTGTGCCTTGAATTCTAAATAAATCACAGTGTCACCAGCAAAGCTCCCCCACAAAATCACACCACCTTCTCCATGCTCCATGGTGTGAACCACACATGAGGAGATCATCAGTTCACCTACTCTGTGTCTCACAAAGACACGGCGATCGGAACCAAAAATCTCATATTTAGACTAATCAGACCAAAGGACAGATTTCCACCAGTCTAATGTCCATTTCTCGTGTTTCTTGGACCAAGCAAGTCTCTTCTTATTATTGGTGTCCCTTAGTAGTGGTTTCTTTGCAGCAATTCGGCGATGAAGGCCTGATTCACGCAGTCTCCTCTGAACAGTGGCTTTTGATATGTGTCTGTTACTTAAACTCTGTGAAGCATTTATTTGGGCTGCAATTTCTGAGGCTGGTAACTCTAATGAACTTCTCCTCTGCAGCAGAGGTAACTCTGGGTCTTCCTTTCCTGTGGCGGTCCTCATGAGAGACAGTTTCATCATAGCGCTTGATGGTTTTTGCGATTGCAGTTTAAGAAACTTCCAAAGGTCTTGAAATGTTCCAGATTGACTAACCTTCATGTCTTAAAGTAATGATATAATGTTGTTTCTCTTTGCATATTTGAGCTGTTCTTGCCATAATATGGACTTCGTCTATTACCAAATAGGGCTATCTTGTCACAACACAACTGATTGCCTCAAAGGCATTAAGAAGGAAAGAAATTCCACAAATTAACTTTTAACAAGGCATACCTGTTAATTTAAATGCATTCCAGGTAACAACATCATGAAGCTGGTTGAGAGAATGCCAAGAGTGTGCAAAGCTGTCATCAAGGCAAATGGTAGCTACTTTGAAGAATCTGAAATATAAAATATATTTTGATTTGGATAAAAACTTTTTGGGTTACTACATGATTCCATATGAGTTATTTCATAGTTTTGATGTCTTCTCTATTATTCTACAATGTAGAAAAGAGTAAAAATAAAGAAAAACCCTTGAATGAGTAGGTGTGTCCAAACTTTTGACTGGTACTGTATACATATCATTGTATAGAGTCATTGTGTAGTGTTTCCGGACTCACAACTGAGTCGGCGTTACTCTCTTTTGAAGAACATATCAAGACTGTTTCAAGGACAGCTTTTTTCCATCTACGTATCATTGCAAAAATCAGAAACTTTCTGTCCAAAAATGGTGCAGAAAAATTAATCCATGCTTTTGTCACTTCTAGGTTAGACTACTGCAATGCTCTACTTTCCGGCTACCCGGATAAAGCACTAAATAAACTTCAGTTTGTGCTAAATACGCCTGCTAGAATCCTGACTAGAACAAAAAATGTGATCATATTACTCCAGTGCTAGCCTCCCTACACTGGCTTCCTGTCAAGGCAAGGGCTGATTTCAAGGTTTTACTGCTAACCTACAAAGCATTACATGGGCTTGCTCCTACCTATCTCTCTGATTTGGTCCTGCCATACATACCTACACGTACGCTATGGTCACAAGACGCAGGCCACCTAATTGTCCCTAGAATTTCTAAGCAAACAGCTGGAGGTAGGACTTTCTCCTATAGAGCTCCATTTTTATGGAATGGTCCCATGTGAGAGACGCAAACTCGGCCTCAACCTTCAAGTCTTCACTGAAGACTCATCTCTTCAGTGGGTCATATGATTGAGTGTAGTCTGGCCCAGGAGTGGGAAGGTGAACGGAAAGGCTCCGGAGCAGCGAACTGCCCTTGCTGTCTCTGCCTGGCCGGTTCCCCTCTTTCCACTGGGATTCTCTGCCTCTAACCCTATTACAGGGGCTGAGTCACTGGCTTACTAGGGCTCTTTCGTATCGTCCCTAGGAGGGGTGCGTCACTTGAGTGGGTTGAGTCACTGATGTGATCTTCCTGTCTGAGTTGGCGCCCCCCCTTGGGTTGTGCTGTGGCGGAGATCTTTGTGGGCTATACTCGTCCTTGTCTCAGGATGGTAAGTTGGTGGTTGAAGATATCCCTCTAGTGGTGTGGGGGCTGTGCTTTGGCAAAGTGGGTGGGGTTATATCCTTCTTGTTTGGCCCTGTCCTTGTTTCATTGGATGGGGCCACAGTGTCTCCTGACCCCTCCTGTCTCAGCCTCCAGTATTTATGCTGCAGTAGTTTATGTGTCGGGGGGCTAGGCTCAGTTTGTTATATCTGGAGTACTTCTCCTGTCCTATCCGGTGTCCTGTGTGAATTTAAGTATGCTCTCTCTAATTCTCTCTTTCTCTCTTTCGGAGGACCTGAGCCCTAGGACCATGCCTCAGGACTACCGGGCATGATGACTCCTTGCTGTCCCCAGTCCACCTGGCCGTGCTGCTGCTCCAGTTTCAACTGTTCTGCCTGTGATTATTATTATTTGACCATGCTGGTCATTTATGAACATTTGAACATCTTGGCCATGTTCTGTTATAACCTCCACCCGGCACAGACAGAAGAGGACTGGCCACTCCACATAGCCTGGTTCCTCTCGAGGTTTCTTCCTAGGTTTTGGCCTTTCTAGGGAGTTTTTCCTAGCCACCGTGCTTCTACACCTGCGTTGCTTGCTGTTTGGGGTTGTAGGCTGGGTTTTTGTACAGCACTTTGAGATATCAGCTGATGTATGAAGGGCTTTATAAATACATTTGATTTGAAAAAATATATATTTTCTGTCTAAAATAGGCATTCCTGTGTCACACCTATTTACATCCCCCTGTGTCACACCCTGTGCCAGCTAGAGTGCTGTGTGACCAATCATCTCACACAGAATGTTATTTAGTTATGAATAAGACCAAACACGTGTTGGCATTACAGCCTTGATAAGGGTCATGTTTTTGATCAGCCATTACAGACAACCGTCTGGGTTTGTACCCGTCTGTCTACTCCACTCTAAACCGAGTGGGGAGTTTAATTACTGCATCTGTTTCTCTTCACTCTTAAACCGCAATTAGGAGGCTTCGCAACATGGGAGTTCACCAGCACAACTACCTTCTGAACAGCAGTCTGTAGCTCAAACAGAGAGGGCTCTATTTCCGGCTGGCATTAAGTCAACGCAATTGTTAAACGCACACTTGTTTGCAATTTCGACCTTTTAAAGCAGGCACTCTTCTGTTTTCAAACCATAGCGCCAGGATTGGTAATTTACCTGTCGTATAAGAGCTTGGAACAAGTGAGATATCATTATGTGCCCATGAACCTCTTATTTAGAAACGTAAAATGTTTTTAGTTTTTTTACCCATTTCGTTTAATTTAATTAAAAACCAAGAGTAGCCACCTCTCCCTCAAAGAAGGCTTTTTTTAGGGTGTTCTGCCCAGTGCATTAGCCAAGTAGGCAAGACTATCATAAAGGGTTGGGCTCGTGAGACCCCTTTGAAGTAAATCTTAATCACCAAAGCTTTATTCAAAGATTCAGTTTTGGAGCATCCTCTTTTTATCTATGAAGGCTATAGTAGATTATTTTATTAAATAGCTCCTGTTGTTATCTTGGTTGTGTGTAAAAAACCCTCCATCTAGGCTATATGCCCATCATGGAACGAAACATGATATAATCAATTGACTTGTATTTAGAAACATTGAAGTTATTTTACTGTAACATGTGCTTGTTTTCCACTTCATTTGATTAAAAAGCTAGCACTAATAGGCTACCCTTAGCCTACTTTAATGAAAGCTGGTTTGACAGCAACGTGCCTGCTGTCTTGCTTCTCCTGGCCATTCATTAGCCAAGTAGCCTATCGATAAAAGGTTTCGAAATGGCCTACTCGTGAGGCTTCTGCCGTAATGCTTTTGCATTATTAAAATTCACACAGTCCTACCTGCAGAGCAGGTACTTAGGTATATTTACAACCAAATACTTTTAGACTTTTACTCAAGTAGTATTTTACTGGGTGACTTGCACTTTTGCTTGAGTCATTTTCTATGAAGTTATCTTTACTTTTACTCAAGTATGATAATTGAGTACTTTTTCCACCACTGATTGTATGTGTGAGGCATGTTCTCAATAAGCAAGATATAGTCTAGGCCTCGCGTTGATATGGCTTTAAAGGACCGAATCATTTGTTGGGAGGAGAGCGTAACCAGAAAAGAGGCGCTCATTGAAAATTGGGATGGATACAAACCAAAAGGAGTAGCTACTCTGACATATTGCTGGGATCTCTTACCATCCCAGTCTGATGGGCAAACGAGGCAAACATAAGCAGTGAAACAAAATATATTTCCAGCTATGTGGGGGGAGAGTATATTTAGTGTGTACAAAATACCACACTTACCCTTGAACCAGGGGCTAAAGTTCTGAATGACATTCCTTCTTGTGTCACTGGAGAGAAAGGGAAAGGGAGAGAATGGGACCTTTTTAAGGGAAAGGATGTGTAGAGTGAGAAAAAGGACTGGCAACCGGGTTGGAGTAAACAGGGCAGAAGGGAGGAGATGAGGGGCTTAGGAATTGATCGATCTGCACCAGTGATCTCATCCAGATATCCTCCCAGTCCATTCACCCAACTTTCATCCCTATTCTGATCCTGGTTTTTGCTGCTCTATCCCATGATCAGCTAAAACCTCCATTATGTGTGTGTGTGTGTGTGCCTGTGTGTGTGTGTGTGTGTGTGTGTGTGCCTGTGTGTGTGTGTGTGTGTGCCTGTGTGTGTGTGTGCCTGTGTGTGTGTGTGTGCGTGTCTGTGTGTGTGCGTGTGTTTGTGTGTCTGTCCAGTCCATTCATAGCTTCCTCTCTTTATTGGTTGCCAGTTTGGCCACTGAGTCTATGAGTTTCACCTTTGAGCAAGGCCTACCCACACTGTGGCCCCATCCCAGAAAGGAGGAGGAGGAGGAGGAGGAGGAGGGGGAGGAGGGGGAGGAGGAGGAGGGGATGGAGGAGGACAGGGAGGAGGAGGAGGAGGAGGAGGAGGGGATGGAGGAGGAGAGGGAGGAGGGGAAAATGAGGAAATAAGTTGGTAAGGAGAAGAATAATGAAGATTTAATTAAAAATTGTATTGACAGCACTTTTTACAAAATGTTAAACTACAAAAATATCCTCACAGCAACAGCAGGAACCTGGAACAGCCTAAGATCAGGACCAAACACAGGTGCTTTATAAAAACAAAAACCTTAATGCCATTGTATCAGAATGAATGTCTAAAACAGACTGAAAGGAGAATAATGAAGAGGTTGTTGAAGTATGATCCTCCGTTGGCAGCTTTTCTCACGGCTCATTTTCAAGAATTCGTGAACCTTTTATGGTTGTTGGTATTGAAAGGCAGTTTGCTGAGCAAAGAAAATATGTCCTGATCCAACACAAACATGCAGATTACAGAAATATGGAATATATTCAAATATACAGTAGATCTACTGCTACGCTCACACAAAATAGAGAATGTTATTTGTTGTAAATATAATGGCACTCCATGTCCAAAATAAATGTTTTGAGCATATGGAACATTTTATGAATGTAGCTTATTAGTACAAACTGTTTGTGTGTGTGCATGCATGCGTGGGTGGATGTGCATAGGTGCAGGTGCATGTCCCAGGCTCCCAGACACACTTTGAAGCCATGACTACTACATACAGTGAACCCCCTACTGTTTAAAGGAGCAGCTAATTGCCTTGTAGTAAAGTTGTGTGGGTATGTGTTTGACATGAGCCAGGTGGCATTACAAAGTGCCTTGTTGCTTTCTTTTCTTTGGTGAGTATATGGGTCGTACCTAGCAAGTTGTCTTCCATTAAGAACGCAAGGTTGTTTCCTGTTTATTAGCTCCTACGGTCCCACCTGACACCGCCGCCCCTTTTAAATATTGTGGGCACTATTGGAAAAAAACAAACGCAATGGTAAATCTTAGAGCTGGCGGTAGGGCTTTTGGTCCGGGGGTGTGGCAGAAATATTTTTGCTATTTTCACTGTGGGAATTATGAGTGCAATAGCTGGCGATATTGCGAAAGGGCTGGGTTTTGATTAATAAATACATTCCACTGACTGGCCAATCAACGCATTTCATGGTTTAACATCTTCACTTCTTCAGGATCAGTGGCGGATTCTTAAGAACTTCTTCGGGATCGGTGTCCCGTACGTGGGATGGTTGATCTTACATAGGCAAATGTGTTTAGCATGAGGTTGTAAGTAACAGATATATTTCCCAGGACATAGACATATATGAAATTGGCCGAAAGCTTACATTCTTTCTAATCTAACTGCACTGTCCAATTTACAATAGCTAATACAATGAAATAATACCATGCTATTATTTGAGGACAGTGCACAAGTTCAAACATGAAAAGTTATTAATAAAGAAATTAGGCACATTTGGGCAGTTTGAACAGAAACACAATGGTTCATTGTATCAGTCTAAAACTTTGCACATACACTGCTGCCATCTAGTGGCCAACATCTAAATTTCCCCTGGGCTGGAATAATACATTATGGCCTTTCTCTTGCATTTCAAAGATGATGGTACAAAAAAATACAAAATAATGTCAGATGTATTTTTGTTCCATTCTCCTACATTCCTTTCACATTTCCACAAATCTCAAAGGTGTTTCCATTCAAATGGTACCAAGAATATGCATATCCTTGCTTCAGGTCCTGTGCTACAGGCAGTTAGATTTTGGGTCATCACAAAAAGTTACATATTGCAGGTTTAAAGTGATGTTCTCAAATTGTTCCGAGAATGTTAAGAAACAACATTCTTTTGTGGGAATTTCAGAACTTTCATAATAACATTTCCTACAGGTTTTCTCATGGTTCTATTTCAAGTCATGCTCTCAAATTTTTCCGAGAACTTTAAGAAAACTTTCCATAAAAAAAACACAAGAAAGCTTCTGCAATGTTCAGAGACTGTTCTAAGAATGTTATTTAAAAACATATACATTCTGTTCTCAGCATCAACAAAACTCTCTATCCTCTATCTTGTTAAGTGTTCATTTTTTGGGCCTTACCCACGAATTGGCCAGACATGATCTTAATGAGTGCTTGTTTCTTTTGAAATATGGTCTGTTTGAAAATACTCAAATAAACTACTTTGAGTGAGTAAAAAAAACATGGCATGCTGCTAGCCCCTTCGTGATGGTGCGGTGAACTAATTCCATGGACAGAGAACGGAAGCTCATAGGTTTGAATCTCACAGATGCCGTGCCACGATAAAAAATATATCTTTGCATGATTATTGCCGAAGAAAATATATTTCCAGTGTCCTATCCGTGCTTGGAGTTCAAAACAGCTAACCTAAGCTAGCAGTGTTATTAAAATTGAAACATGTTCTCAGAACGTTATTTAGTTACTTTCGAATAACCTACAATTTCCATTCTCAGAACGTTACTAAAACGCTCAAGGAAAACTTTCAGGGAACCATAGTAAAACCTTCTCAGAACCTACTTGGAACCCAAAAATGAACTTTCACTTTCAATTTTACTGATCAGGAAACGTATGGTTTCGTTCCCAGAACCAATGGGAAACCAAAAACATACATTCCCACAACTTCCAAGGAGCCAAATGTGCTAGCTGGGTAGTCCAATCAATAATTTACTGTAGTCATGTCTTTTTTTGGTAGATGTTGAGGGTCAACTTTTTTTTACTGTCAATTACAAACCAACCATTACTGTGTTTGCCTCCTACAGCTGAAACCAACACTACGATGTCAGACTGTCAATGTTAAGATACCCCAGTCACAATCTCTGACCCCTATCTGTCTATTCTGGCGACCCAGCGAGGGTATGGCCGAGCATTCAAAGGGTTAAAATGATATTCCTGACATATTGTACAAGGCATAGCAACAAGCGTTAAAGGTGAGAATAAGGTCTGTGTGTACTTTATGTGTATGTGTGTGCATATGCGTGTGCGTGTGTGTGTGTGTATGTGTGTGTGTGTGTGTGAGAGAGAGAGATGGGAACTGGCCTGCTGTGCATTCTAACCAATACTTGTACCCTCTGGGTCACGAATAAGAACAGAATGCACACAAATGAAGCAGAGTACAATGCACCTCCTGTTGTTACAGATAAACACACACACACACCCCTACACACACACATATCTGCAAAAACAGATGGTCTAAGAATCTAATTTAAGCATCCTGTGGTTTGCAGTGGTGTAAATTACTAAAGTAAAAATACTTCAAAGTACCACTCAAGTAGTTTTTGGGGGTATCTGTACTTTACTTTTCTATTTTTACTTTGGACTACTTTTACTTCACTACATTCCTAAGGAAAATATTGTACTTTTTACTCAATACATTTTCCCTGACAACCAAAAGTATTCGTTACATTTGTAATGCTTAGAAAGACACGGAAATGGTCAAATTCACATACGTATCAACGTACCTACTGCCTCTGGTCCGGCGGACTCACTAAACACAAATTCATCTTTTGGAAATAATGTTTGAGTGTTGTAGTGTGCGCCTGGCTATCTGTAAATAATGTTTGAGTGTTGTAAGTGTGCGCCCGGCTATCTGTAAATAATGTCTGAGTGTTGGAATGGCCCCTGGCTATCTGTAAATAATGTCTCTGTGCCCCTGGCTATCTGTAAATAATGTCTGAGTGTTGGAGTGTGCCCCTGGCTATCTGTAAATAATGTCTGAGTGTTGGAGTGTGCCCCTGGCTATGTGTAAATAATGTCTGAGTGTTGGAGTGGCCCCTGGCTATCTGTAAATAATGTCTGAGTGTTGGAGTGTGCCCCTGGCTATCTGTAAATAATGTCTGAGTGTTGGAGTGGCCCCTGGCTATCTGTAAATAATGTCTGAGTGTTGGAGTGGCCCCTGGCTATACGTACATTTTTAAAACAAGAAAATGGTGTCGTCTGCTTTGCTTAATTTAAGGATTGTAAAAATTATTTATACTTTTACTTGTACTTTTGATACTTAAGTATATTTAAAACTAAATACTTTTAGACTTTTACTCAAGTACTATTTTACTGGGTGACTTTCACTTTTAATTGAGTAACTTCTATTGAGGTATCTATACTTTTACTCAACGATGACAATTTCTTACTTATTTCAAAACTGGTGGTTGGACCCTGTAAGACAATGCAAGCATTTTTATCCTAATATCAAAAGATTTCTGGGGAACAATGTGATTGGTTTCAATAAAAATTGTTTAAAAAATAAACACAATTTTTGTCTTAGCAAAGAGCAATTTTTCAAGCAAAACCCCCTGAAAACTAACTGTTATTGGCAAAAAGGTTCAGAACTCTCTGTCTTATTGGTCTATTAACTAATTTACTGCAGATGAAAGCTATGATGCCTTATCGATGTCACTTGTTAAATCCACTTCAATCCATCTAGATGAAGGGGAGGAGACAGATTAAAGGATTAAGGATTTTTAAACCTTGAGACAATTGAGACATGGAATGTGTACATTTGAAGTCGGAAGTTTACATACACCTTAGCCAAATACATTTAAACTCAGTTTTTCACAATTCCTGACATTTATTCCAAGTAAAAACACCCTGTCTTAGGTCAGTTAGGATCACCACTTTATTTTAAGAACGTGAAATGTCAGAATAATAGTAAAGAGAATGTTTTATTTCAGCTTTCATCACATTCCCAGTGGGTCAGAAGTTTACATACACTCAATTATTATTTGGTAGCATTGCCTTTAAATTGTTTAACTTTGGTCAAATGTTTCGGGTAGCCTTCCACAAGCTTCCCACAATAAGTTGGGTGGATTTTGGCACATTCCTCCTGACAGAGCTGGTGTAACTGAGTCAGGTTTATAGGCCTCCTTGTTTGCACACACTTTTTCTGTTCTGCCCACAAATGTTCTATAGGATTGAGGTCAGGGCTCTGTGATGGCCACTCCAAATCATTGACTTTGTTGTCTTTAAGCAATTTTGCCACAACTTTGGAAGTATGCTTGGGGTCATTGTCCATTTGGAAGTCCCATTTGCGACCAAGCTTAAACTTTCTGACTGATGTCTTGAGATGTTGCTTCAATATATCCACATAATTTTAAATTCCTCATGAAGCCATCTATTTGTCCCCAAGTGCAGGTGCAAACTGTAGTCTGGATTTTTTATGGCGGTTTTGGAGCAGTGGCTTCTTCCTTGCCATCATTTTTTCCCATGATGTCAAGCAAATTGGCACTGAGTTTGAAGGTAGGCCTTGAAATACATCCACAGGTACACCTCCAATTGACTCAAATGATGTCAATTAGCCTATCAGAAACTTATAAAGTCATGACATAATTTTCTGGAATTTTCCAAGCTGTTAAAAGGCACAGTCAACTTAGTGTATGTAAACTTCTGACCCACTGGAATTATGATACAGTGAATTATAAGTGAAATAATCTTGTCTGTAAACAATTGTTGGAAAAATGACTTGTGTCATGCACAAAGTAGATGTCCTAACCGACTTGCCAAAGCTATAGTTTGTTAACAAGAAATTTGTGGGGTGGTTTAAAAACAAGTTTTAATGACTCCAAACTACAGTGGGGCAAAAAAGTATTTAGTCAACCACCAATTGTGCAAGTTCTCCCACTTAAAAAAATGAGAGAGGCCTGTAATTTTCATCATAGGTACACTTCAACTATGACAGACAAAATTATTATTTTTTTTAATCCAGAAAATCACATAGTAGGATTTTTAATGAATTTATTTGTGGAAAATAAGTATTTGGTCAATAATAAAAGTTTATCTCAATACTGTGTTATATACCCTTTGTTGGCAATGACAGAGGTAAAACATTTTCTGTAAGTCTTCACAAGGTTTTCACACACTGTTGCTGGTATTTTGGCCCATTCCTCCATGCAGATCTCCTCTAGAGCAGTGATGTTTTGGTGCTGTTTCTGGGCAACACAGACTTTCAACTCCCTCCAAAGATTTTCTATGGGGTTGAGATCTGGAGACTGGCTAGGCCACTCCAGGACCTTGAAATGCTTCTTACGAAGCCACTCCTTCATTGCCCGGGGCGGTGTGTTTGGGATCATTGTCATGCTGAAAGACCCAGCCACGTTTCATCTTCAATGCCCTTGCTGATGGTAGGCTTTGTTACTTTGGACCCAGCTCTCTGCAGGTCATTCACTAGGTCCCCCCGTGTGGTTCTGGGATTTTTGCTCACCGTTCATGTGATCATTGTGACCCCGCGGGGTGAGATCTTGCGTGGAGCCCCAGATCGAGGGAGATTATCAGTGGTCTTTTATGTCTTCCATTTCCTAATATTTGCTCCCACAATTTATTTCTTCAAACCAAGCTGCTTACCTATTGCAGATTCAGTCTTCCCAGCCTGGTGCAAGTCTACAATTTTGTTTCTGGTGTCCTTTGACAGCTCTTTGGTCTTGGCCATAGTGGAGTTTGGAGTGTGACTGTTTGAGTTTGTGGACAGGGGTCTTTTATACTGATAACAAGTTCAAACAGGTGCCATTAATACAGGTAACGAGTGGAGGACAGAGGAGCCTCTTAAAGAAGAAGTTACAGTTCTGTGAGAGCCAGAAATCTTGCTTGTTTGTAGGTGACCAAATACTTATTTTCCACCATAATTTGCAAATAAATTCATTAAAAATCCTACAATGTGATTTTCTGGATTTTTTTCCCCATTTTGTCTGTCATAGTTGAAGTGTACCTATGATGAAAATTATAGGCCTCTCTCATCTTTTTAACTCGGAGAACTTGCACAACTGGTGGCTGACTAAATACTTTTTTGCCCAACTGTAAGTGTATGTAAACTTCCGACTTCAACTGTATGTGTGCCATTTAGAGGGTAATTGGGAAAGAAGAAACAAGATTTAAGTGACTTTGAACGGGGTATGGTAGTAGGTGCCAGGTGCACCGGTGTCATGGATCTCAACGCTGCTGGGTTTTTCACACTCAACAGTTTCCCATCTATATCATGAATGGTTCACCACCCAAATGACATCCAGCCAACTTGACACAACTGTGGGAACCATTGGAGTCAACATGGGCCAGCATCCCTGTGGAACACTTTCAACACCTTGAGGTCCACTGCACTTGACCTTTAAGAACCTTCCTCATTTAACCACCCAAAACACTCTTGCTTTCTCTCTCTAAACTCTCTCCTCTACTCACTACCCCCCTGTCTGTCTCTGTCTCTCTCTCTCAATCAGCTCAATTATATTCCTTCTTTACCCCTCCCTTCACTATCCCATCAACAGGGTTGGGTACGTTACTTTATACATCGAATCTGTTACAGCTGTTACCTGTGCAAAATTGTAATCAGTAATGTAACTTTTTGATTGCCTAAACTCAGTAACGAAATCTGATTGCTTTCAGTTACATTTGGATTACTTTGCCCTTGAGGCATTCGAAGAAGACAAAAATGTTCCATCAAACTAATTTGGTGTGTCATCATAGTGGTCTCTGACTTGTGGTCAGACTCGCTCAGGTGGGACAAACAAACTTTTTCAATGCTTAATTGAATGTCATTGAGAAAACGTGTTTTTTTGCTAGCATCCTTTCTGAATTTAAAGGTAATCCAAGAACTAGTCATCTAGTTTTTAAAACGTATCGGTAAATAGACATTATTTTTGTTGGTAACGTAACTGTAATCAGCTACTCCCCAGCCCTGCCCCTTATTTCCCTCTATTTTTCTCTGTCCCCAACTTTCTCCTTCAGAGCTGGTCCCAGTACAGTCCCCACCACTTCTATAAAACATTGTTAACAACTGAACACGTCAGCCTATATCACTGCTTCTCCTTAGACATATCACCAGACATCATCACAATCACTACACGGCTCCATCCCATCTTCCAGATAAGCTCCATAAAATATGATTTCACTATCATATACTGGACATCTCCATAGAATCCCAGAATAGAAGTAAGTAGTCAGCTCTGTTTTTATTGGACCCGAGACAATACTCCAATGTCATTACTGTGTGTTTGTCACAGCAATGTTAAGAAATGGCCCGAGTGAGGTACTGAGTAAATACAGTCCTTGTTTTGGTCATCATCCTTTCCCCTTGTTATAATGACTTATAATGACTGGAGCCTTTATTTGAATACATGGAACAGTACACTGTGTGGTTGAGAGAGCAGGGAAGCCCTGTTTCCCTCCAACAGAACCACAACCACCCTCAGCAGATTTACACTCATCCACTGCTGCTTCATGATCAGTGGAACACATTCCACAAGGCAAACAGAGTTAGTGAAAGGTGTGTCTATGCAACGTTTGGTATGGTAGTTAAAAGGGCAATCCGCAGTTGCTACATTCAACAGCCAGGTGTAGTAGACCTTACAGTGAAATGCTGAATACAACAGGTGTAGTAGACCTTACAGTGAAATGCTGAATACAACAGGTGTAGTAGACCTTACAGTGAAATGCTGAATACAACAGGTGTAGTAGACCTTACAGTGAAATGCTGAATACAAGGTGTAGTAGACCTTACAGCGAAATGCTGAATACAACAGGTGTAGTAGACCTTACAGTGAAATGCTGAATACAACAGGTGTAGTAGACCTTACAGTGAAATGCTGAATACAACAGGTGTAGTAGACCTTACAGTGAAATGCTGAATACAACAGGTGTAGTAGACCTTACAGTGAAATGCTTACTTATAAGCCCTTAACCAACAATGATTTAAGAAGTTAAGAGAAAAAAGTGTTAAGTAACACATTGAAATGAAAGTAACAAGTAATTAAACAGCAGCAGTAAAATAACAAGTGAAGCTAGGCCCCAGTGATGTACTGGGCAGTACGCACTACCCTCTGTTTGCAGTTGCCATATCAGGTTGTGATGCAACCATGCTTTCGATGGTGCAGCTGTAGAAACTTTTGAGGATCTGAGGACCCATGCCAATTTTTTTCAGTCTCCTAAGGGGGAATAGGCTTTGTCATGCCCTCTTCACGACTGTTTTAGTGTGTTTAGACAATGATAGTTTGTTGGTGATATGGACACCAAGGAACTTGAAGCTCTACACTTGTTCCACAGCCCTGTTGATGAGAATGGGGCCGTGCTCGGTCCTCCTTTTCCTGTAGTCCACAATCATCTCCTTTGTCTTGATCACGTTGAGGGAGAGATTGTTGTCCTGGCCCCGCACGACCACGTCTCTGACCTCCTCCCTATAGGCTGTCTCATTGTTGTCGGTGGTCAGTCCTGCCACTGTTGTGTCATCGGAAAACTTGATGATGGTGTTGGAGTCATACCTGGCCATGCAGTCATGAGTGAACGGGTGTACAGGAGGGGACTGAGCACAGGTGCCCCTGTGTTGAGGATCAGTGTGGCAAATATGTTGTTCCCTACCCTTACCACCTGGGGGCGGCCTGTCAGGAAGTCTAGGATCAAGTTACAGAGGGAGGTTTTTAGTCCCATTGTCCTTAGCTTAGTGATGAGCTTTGAGGGCACTATGGGGTTGAACGCTGAGCTGTAGTCAATGAATAGCATTCTCACATAGGTGTTCCTTTTGTCCAGGTAGGAAAGGGCAGTCTTGAGTGCAATAGAGATTGCATCATCTGTGTTGGAGTTGGTCTAGGGCTACTGGGATAATGGTGTTGATGTGAGCCATAACCAGCCTTTCAAAGCACTTCATGGCTACAGACGTGAGTACTGTGGGTCGTAGTCATTTAAGCAGATTATCTTAGTGTTCTTGGGCACAGGGACTATGTTGGTCTGCTTGAAACATGTTGGTATTACAGACTCGGTCAGGGACAGGTTGAACATGTTAGTGAAAACACTTGCCAGTTGATCAGCGCATGCTGAGTACACGTCCTGGTAATCCGTCTGGTCCTGCGGCCTTGTGAATGTTGACCTGTTTAAAGGTCTCATTCACATCAGCTACAGAGAGCGTGATCACACAGTCATCCAGAACGGCTGGTGCTCTCATGCATGTTTCAGTGTTACTTGCCTCGAAATGAGCATAGAAGTAATTTAGCTCCCTGGTAGGTTTGTGTCACTGGGCAGCTCGTGGCTGTGCTTCACTTTGTAGTCTAATAGTTTGCAAGCCATGCCACATCCGATGATCATCGAAGCCGGTGTAATACGATTCAATGTTAGTCCTGTATTGACGCTTTGCCTGTTTGATGGTTCATTGGAGGGCACAGCGGGATATCTTATAGGCTTTTGGGTTAGAGACCGATCATTGAAAGCAGAAACTCTACCCTTTAGCTCAGTGTGAATGTTGCTTTTAATCCATGGCTTCTGGTTGGGGTATGTAGGTACGATCACTGTGGGGACGACGTCAGCAATGCACTTATTGATGAAGCCAGGGACTGTTGTGGTTTATTCCTCAATGCCATCAGAAGAATCCCGGAACATACATGTATTCAAGTCTGTGCTAGCAAAACAGTCCTGTAGCTTAGCATCTGCTTCATCTGATCACTTTCTTATTGACTGAGTCACTGGTTCTTCCTGCTTTAGTTTTTGCTTGTTAGGAGAAATAAGGAGGATAGAATTATGGTCAGATTTGCCAAATGGAGGGCGAGGGAGAGCTTTGTAAGCGTCTCTGTGTGTGGAGTAAAGGTGGTCTAGAGTTTTTTCCCTCTGGTTGCACATTTAACATGCTGATAGAAATGAGGTAAAACTGATTTAAGCTTCCCTGCACTAAAGTCTCCGGCCACTAGGAGCGCCGCCTCTGGATGAGCGTTTTCCTTTTTGCTTATGGCCGTATACACCCCAGGGCGGTCTTAGCGCAAGCATAGGTCTGCGGTGGTATGTAAAAAATATAGATTTAAATAGTGAGGCCGCTGTTTCTATCCTGCCAAAAAAGCTTAAAACCGCCAGCTGTATGTTCATCATGTCATCGTTCAGCCATGACTCGGTGAAACATAATATATTACAGTTTTCAATGTCCAGTTGGTAGGATGTACGTGCTCGTAGTTCGTCTATTTTATTATCGATTGATTGTAAGTTGGCTGAATGGGTTCATAAATTAATTTATTGGACTTATAAATCCATCACGTATTCCCATTTATTCTTCAACAAAATGACTTAGAAATGCCTCATGAGCTTAGTTCAACTGTCGTATCACATCAGACCCCAAAATATAAGCTTGCTTTACTCGAAAGTTTGTAAACAGCATAAACGTAAACAAACACTGTATAGTCTCAAAACATAGTTTTAACTATAATTTGATATCATAACTCTGCCTATGAATTTGAGAGTGGTTACTTTCTACCAAAACAGTGGTGGGGTGACCACTTTATTGTTTCAACTGCACATTGGAAAGAGAGGTTCCTAAATCTGGAGAAAAACCTGGATGGCGTCCATTGTGACAACGCAAACCAGCCCTTCAGGAATTTACAGTTGCGCTCATGAAGCCAATGAAAACCAGAGTGTAAAAAAACAGCAGGGCCATCTGAAAAAAAACACTCACAGCACAGATACATGGTGACAGGCTGCAGAGACGTCTCGGTTAACGTGAGGAAGCTTTGGAGTGTTGGGTGAGTATGTGTTACGTAGCTGACTGGATTAGCTACAGACTGGGTTGTGCAACATGGCTTTGTTATTGTGGCGGATCAGTCAACCCGTAATGAACAGCAACGTTCAGATCCCCTGCAGCAACTGCATTACTAATGCACATTATTATAATGCAGTGACCCGTGAATCATGGATGGTCAGAGCTAATGCCTGCCACATACTACATCATAAGGATGGCTTGGCTTTCCCAGCTGGCAGTGCCCAGTGATATTATGTGTATTGATGGAGATATTATGTGTATTGATGGAGATATTATGTGTATTGATGGAGATATTATGTGTATTGATGGAGATATTATGTGTGTTGGTGGAGATATTATGTGTATTGATGGAGATATTATGTGTGTTGGTGGAGATATTATGTGTGTTGGTGGAGATATTATGTGTATTGATGGAGATATTATGTGTATTGATGGAGATATTATGTTTATTGATGGAGATATTATGTTTATTGATGGAGATATTATGTTTATTGATGGAGATATTATGTGTATTGGAGATATTATGTGTATTGATGGAGATATTATGTGTATTGATGGAGATAGTATGTGTATTGATGGAGATATTATGTTTATTGATGGAGATATTATGTGTATTGATGGAGATATGTGTGTACAGGCTGGCAGTGACTTTATGGGAAATGACAGAGCAGAGCAAGCCTCAACATTATAACAGCTGCTGCTGGATGCATGGATGGAACCACACTCTGCCTAAATGCACCCAGGGGGAGGGCGTGTGTTGGTGGGGGTTAGTGTGTGCATGCGTAAGTGTGTGTGCTTGACCAGAGAGGGCAGGCTGGGACAGAGAGGGGTGGGACATGTTTTCATGGGCAAATGGGCCCCAAAGCACACAGTAACAAATTGAAGCGGAAAAAACGGTTCATGGATAAGAAAAAAAAGAGCAAGAGAAAAAGATTTGGGGTTACGGAATGGATATAAGCAAAAATGGACTGAGAAAGAGAGGGAAACTCTTGTTAAAGGGATGGCAGCTGCTTTTATTGGTTTGGTATTCTGACAATGTTTACTGTCAGTGAATGGGCTCTACATTCACACCCTACTTTCTAAAGCAGTCCCAATGAAGACAAGAGTCTTCCAGTCTGCATACAGAGGCCACAGCTATACACAAACAGGGCCCCAGGGTAATCCACATGCCCTCTACCCATGTGGGACCACGACATGCCAAGGCCTGAGAATGGGCTGATCAATTGCTTAATGGGTAAATGTATGCCTACTGTATATGTAAGGTAAGATACCATCAATGTACACAGTGGGTACCCGACAAAGGCAGCAGCCTGCTAGCTTGTACTCAGAGACCCCAGCAATTGACAAACAGGGTCAATGCAGTATAGGGTCAGTCTTTGATCTATTCTACCCATCCATGTCAACACTATGTATTCTCTTTACACTTCTATGACCATGTCTATCCCGTTAATGATCTTCTCTCTACCCATGTGACTACAGATGAGTACAAGCAACAACAAATAAAGACTACATTATGTTTTGATCCATTACCAAAGTTCTGTGTTCTTTTAAATGCATGTTGGACACTGGCGGTCCCCACTCTAAAATGAGCCTCTGGAAAAATTGACTCAAGGTCTGCTGATCTGATTGGCAAACAAAGTTGGCACCACATTTTACTTTCATAAAAGTTTTGTTGAATAAGGACGAAAGGATTTTCCTATCAGACATTAGTTCCTGTTTTGACTGAAATTGAGACTGCGTTTCACAGCTCTAAAAAATGATCTTGATCCTAATGTGTATGATAACATCTATGTTCTACATTCATAGTGACATTTAACTTAAGAAAAATGATGGATTCATATACTGTGTAGATAGAAGATTTGTGAGAAAGTTCAAGTTTTAAATTTGGTCGTCTTTAAAACGCCAGACTCAAATCTACATTCTGATCACATCAATCATTGAGAGCGAGACATCTCCAGAGAGAATACACACGCCTATGGCCAGTCGTAATCTAAACATACTGATATCACACAGCATCAAAGAAGACCTGTCTTTCAAAGCTCAGTGTCAGATTTGGTGGTGAGACTGGAATCAAAGATGACTGGATCTAGCCCAGTCACTATGGGAGTGGGAAAAGAAGAGTAAAGATGTTGGATGACACTGTGATGACTGGGGTTACGGAGATCCATTCAGATTTGGGTTTCTCTGGGAAGTGTGGGAGATGACTATCTGGACTGTTGAATTACTGGTGGGAAAATAAGTCTTGGGATGTTCAAAATGTCCCTCAGTCGAGCACCTGATTCCATTTTTGTTCAATCTGGGCTGAAGCGTGTTTGGGTACACTTTGTGTGTTAGATTGATAGATAGATAATTGATGAGATTAATTAATCAAAACAATTGCTAGGACTGCTAGGAGTTATTGAATCAATAACTGGGAATTTTGGATTTGGTGAGAGATATTATCCTATCCAGACCCTTTGAATGCTGGAGAAGTAACCTCAACCACCACTAATGCATGGTATGAACAGGAGTGGTGTAACGTCTGCTTCCAACTCACACTCTCAAACACGTAGATCCCCTGAACTCAGCTCACTTTCCAGCCCATTTTCCAGCTCACACTCTCCAACACGTAGATCCCCTGAACGCAGCTCACTTTCCAGCTCACACTCTCAAACACGTAGATCCCCTGAATGCAGCTCACTCTCCAGATCCCAATCACCTGAATTCTGATCACCTGTTCACACACCTGTATGTCATTATCACACACTATTTAGTTCAGTTCTTTGCACCCCATCATTGTGAGATATTGTTTGTTTTGTGACACACTTCTATTCGGAGCGCTGTGGTCCCCTGTAATTTTGCTCCTCCCGTGTACGATAGTTTTTGCCTTCCTCACTAACGATGCCTTTTGCTTATTCCCTGTCTGTACTTTAGCCTTTCGGATTTCCTGTTATCAACCTATTGCCTGATGTCCCGGATGACGTTACTAGCATTTTCCCTGCCTGTAATGTTGCCTTTTTGGACCCCCTTTGTATGACCTTCTGCCTGCCCCTGGATCCAACTTCCTTTCTCCTCCTGTGGTCCCTTACATATAAACACCTGCTCTTGAAACCAGCTCTCTGTCTCCCATCATGTTCAATAGAAGTGGTAGGTTGGTGGTAGGGGATGTAAGGGTGGTCTCATACCAGCTGGCCCCTGTCTGCAACATCACATTCCTCTCCCACAATTGATAATGAGGAGAGAGCCAGTGATAATTGACAACAGGGTTCTATTACGGCTTTGCATCACGGATAGAGAACCGAGGGGTATAAAAATGGGGAATAGAGGGGGAATTGAAGGAGACACAAGGGAGGCTATGGGTAGAGAAGAATGTGTTAGAGACCAAGGAAGTAGTTACTGAGCACTGACGGAAGGCGTGATACGTGTAAAAAAACAGATTGCATTGGAAGTATGGGGCAAACAGTGGGAGAGTCAGAAGGGAAAAAGTGTGTGCGAGAAAAAGGGGTAGCTAGATAATTGACAGTTTTCTGAATAGTTGAGATACTCTCAGCTTGACTCCAACCTAAGTACAGCGTCAGCACTCCGAGTGACAGAACAAATGACGAAAATTATAGCAGAATGTCCCATATGGCGCCTCCAATAGTTTTTCAGTACACAACTGCGCACGCGTGTGTGTGTGTGTGTGTGTGTGTGTGTGTGTGTGTGTGTGTGTGTGTGTGTGTGTGTGTGTGTGTGTGTGTGTGTGCGTGTGAGAGAGTGGGGGTAAATCTTGGCTCAATCCTGGATGCTGAGGGGTCCCACTCTGCCAAGGGTATGTGTGTGTGCCATCATCCAGCCCCAGTGGAATATGCTCAGGCTGGGAGACGCCAGTGTGCGTCTGTGTGTGTGTCTACCTCCATCATTACAGCCATATGTAGGCCGTGAGACACATTCTCCTGATTAGAGGATTCTCTCTCCCTCTACACTCTCCCCTCTAATTTCTCACCCCTCCACTGCATTGTCACATCTCTCTCTCTCTCTCTCTCTCTCTCTCTCTCTCTCTCTCTCTCTCATATAGAATGAGGCTTTTAGTAAGAACCTCAACAAGACAGATTATACATCTATTGTATATTACAGTATAATGTATCAACAGACCATGTGAAGCCACGTAGTTGGAGTAAGAGGTAGGGGTTTGGTGGTGGGGAGTGGGCATGAACAGTTTTACTGATACACAATTATGAGGTGTCTGGCTTGAGTCTGGTTTGAGTTGTACTTGCGGCCAGGGCTATCAAGGTCAAATGAGTCCAATGATGGACTCACGACAACGTTGTCAGACCTTAATAGCTTGATCCACTTACCTAATTATCTTCAGAATTCATTCACCACATTATATTAGGTCCACAGTCATGTAAACTCAGCAACAAAAACAACATCACTTTTTCAGGACCCTGTTTTTCAAAAAAACAAAACAAATAACTTCACAGATCTTCATTGTAAAGGGTTTAAACACTGTTTCCCATGCTTGTTCAATGAACCATAAACAATTAATGAACATGCACCTGTGGAAGGGTCGTTAAGACACTAAAAGCTTACAGTCGGTAGGCAATTAAGGTCACAATTATGAAAACCTAGGACACTAATGAGGCCTTTCTAATGACTGAAAAACACCTAAAGAAAGATGCCCTGGGTCCCTGCTCATCTGCGTGAACGTGCCTTAGGCATGTTGCAAGGAGGCATGAGGACTGCAGATGTGGCCAGAGTAATAAATTGCAATGTCCGTACTGTGAGACGCCAAAGACAGCGCTACAGGGAGACAGGACGGACAGCTGATCATCCTCGCAGTGGCAGACCACGTGTAACAACACCGGAACAGGATTGGTACATCCGAACATCACACCTGCGGGACAGGTACGGGATGGCAACAACAACTGCCCGAGTTACACCAGGAATGCACAATCCCTCCATCAGTGCTCAGACTGTCCACAATAGGCTGAGAGAGGCTGAACTGAGGGCTTGGTGGCCTGTTGTAAGGCAGGTCCTCACCAGACATCACCGGCAACAACGTCGCCTATGGGCACGAACCCACCGTTGCTGGACCAGACAGGACTGGCAAAAAGTGCTCTCCACTGACGAGTTGCGGTTTTGTCTCACCAGGGGTGATGGTCGGATTCGCGTTTATCGTCGAAGGAATGAGAGTTACACCGACGCCAGTACTCTGGAGCGGGATCGAGGTAGAGGGTCCGTCATGGTCTGTGGAGGTATGTCACAACATCATCAAACTGAGCTTGTTGTCATTGCAGGCAATCTCAACGCTGTGAGTTGAGTACAAGGAAGACATCCTCCTCCTTCATGTGGTACCCTTCCTGCAAGCTCATCCTGACATGACCCTCCAGCATGGCAATGCCACCAGCCATACTGCTCGTTCTGTACGTGATTTCCTGCAAGACAGGAATGTCAGTGTTCTGCCATGGCCAGCGAAGAGCCCGAATCTCAATCCCATTGAGCACGTCTGGGACCTGTTGGATCGGAGGGTGAGGGCTATGGCCATTCCTCCCAGAAATGTCTGTGAACTTGCAGGTGCCTTGGTGGAAGAGTGGGGTAACATCTCACAGCAAGAACTGGCAAATCTGGTGCAGTCCATGAGGAGGAGATGCACTGCAGTACTTAATACTTTTGATCCCCCTCTTTGTTCAGGGACACATTATTCCATTTCTGTTAGTCACATGTTTGCAAATATTTACACATGTTAAGTTTGCTGAAAGTAAACGCAGTTGACAGTGAGAGGTCGTTTCTTTTTAGTACATAGCTCTGTAGAGGAAATAACTACTAAATATCCCATCTCCACATCTGTAGATCAGAGTCACACACACACACAAATACACACGCTCAGTATCAGAGAGAAAGGAAGTGCGACATGTTGAAATATCCTGAAGCTCCAGGGAGCAGAACAAATATTTCAGAAAGAGGGGAGGAAAGACCAAGTGTATGTTTGTGTTTATGTGTGTGTGTTGTCAGCTTGTTTACATTATAAGCCACTCAGAGCCAGAGGACTCCTGATATCTCCAGGAGTAATAAGAATAATTGTTTTCTTTATCTGTTGTTGTCTAGTACTGTCTTTTTGCTAGCTAGGGTCATCTACTTTAAATGACTGTTTACACATCAACCAGGATTAAGGGGCAGGGCAATTTGTGAATGTTGTTGATTTCAGACTCAGTGGCTGTATAGGAGAGGGAGTGATATCTTAGCAATTAGCAAGTAGTGTTCGTACTTCAGTCTCACGTTTTCAGCGGCATTCTAGTCAGTGGCGGTCTCGTCGCCAAAACTAACATTGCTCTGCCGAGTTGTTCTTCTGACTTATTCGAGTAAGGAAAGAGAGGAAGGCTCCACTCCACTCTCTCACTGGAGTTTCTTACCTCGTTATTTTCAGATGATCTCATCTAGCTCTTTTGTAGGTTTGGCAACTATGTGTGTGTTTTCTATACCTGTTCACTCCTCTCCCTGTAGGCGTTACAGACTCTCCCCACCCCTTGGCTGAAACCCTTCTAATTTACTATACCCTGTGTGCACAAACCATGTGCAATTCCTGGTCTCCTGCAACTTTTGGAACAGCTGATCTGTGGTCAAGAACGGCAAGTTTATCTCAGCCTAATGCTGCCATAGAATATTTGGCCCAGACAGAGACATGGATCACCCCAGAGAACACTGTTACTCCAGCTGCTCTCTCTTCATCTGAAAATGTGTTCTCTCATAGTCCCAGAAAATCTGGTCATTGCTTGTCCACTTAAGATGAACATTGTTGTCATCTATCGCCTAACAGGTGACCTTAGAGAGTTCCTCATTGAGCTTGACATCTTGATACACTCACTGCTCTTCGTACTGTGCGACTTCAACCTCCCGACACTCTTTCTTTTCTCCTCCTTGTCTCTTTTGACCTCACCCTTTCCCAGTCCCTTCCTACTCACAAGGCAGGAAATATGCTTGACCTCATGTTTACTAGAGGCTGCTCGCCTACTAATCTCACTGCAACCCCCCTCCAGGTCTCAGATCACTACTTTCTTTTCTGTCTCCCTCTCCCCTACCCAGATGATCAAGCGCCGTCACAATCTTCGCTCTCTCTCCCACTACTCTATCCTTTTCTATCATCTCTCCCTTCTGCTAAATCCTTCTCCCTTTTGTCTCCTGATTATGCCTCTTCGACTTGCCCTGCATCGCTTCTTTCTTTTCTTTCCAAAACACTTGAGCGGGCTGTCACTGACCAACTCTCTCACTATCTCTCTCAGAATGATCTTCTTGACCTCAACCAGTCACGTTTCAAGACAAGACACTCAACCGAGACTGCTCTCCTCAGTGTCACAGAGGCTCTCAGCACTGCCAAAGCTAAATGTCATCCTCCTAGATCTATCTGCTGCCTTCGACACCGTCAGATCCTCCTCTCCACTCTCTCAGTGCTGGCTGTCTCAGACTCTGCACACTCTTGGATTACATCCTACCTGGCAGGCTGGTCCTACCAGGTGACGTG
This sequence comes from Oncorhynchus masou masou, assembly GCF_036934945.1. NCBI lineage: Eukaryota > Metazoa > Chordata > Actinopteri > Salmoniformes > Salmonidae > Oncorhynchus > Oncorhynchus masou. The sequence goes on from NC_088244.1 coordinate 15,282,408, forward strand.
GAGAGGATCTGTGTCTACACCACATACTCCACATACTCTCACTACAGGTGTCCCCCAGCGCTCGGTTATAGGCCCTCTCCTCTTCTCTCTATACACCAAGTGACTCACCTCTGCCATATGTATATATGCTGACAATCACAAGTCAAGCTTCCTTAAGATTAATAGTGTGCCCCCTGGTTCCATTTTAGCTACTGTGTTGTTTTCAAGATTTATTAAAAATCTGAGAAATGGAATGCTGCATCTATATGAAGACCATACAGTCATACTGTATATTCATGTGCTCTTTCTCTGGTTCAGGCTGTTGAAGAGCAGGCCTCCCTTCATGGTCTCAAACTGGTCTTGAATGTAAAAAAAACAAAATCTATGACCTTTACCAGAGCTTGCATTCAGCCAGAGGTTAGCATTGTCACATCTGGTGCCTTATCCATTGAAAAAGTGTCATCCTACAAGTACAATATGGTTGGGTTTTTATTTTCGTATTAAGGCTTGCTTCCCGCTTATGGCTAGAAAGAAGCTTGTTCAGGCCTTTTCTCTCTATAATTATGGTGACTTGTTGTATATGCATGCAGCCTCCTCGGTTTTACATAGACTGGACTCGTTTTATCATGCATCCTTGCACTTTATTAAAAATTCCAAATCACTCACCCACCATTGCACCATGTACAAAATGGTGGGTTGGACTTTATGTGCACAGAAAGCTACACTACCATTCAAAAGTTTGGGGTCACTTAGTTTGGGGTCCTTGTTTTTGAAAGAAAAGCACATTTTCTGTCCATTAAAATAACATAAAATTGATCATTAATACAGTGTATACATTGTTAATGTTGTAAATGACTATTGTAGCTGGAAACGGCTGATTTTTAACGGAATATCTACATAGATATGCAGAGGCCCATTATCAGCAACATTCACTCCTGTGTTCCAATGGCATGTTGTGTTAACTAATCCAAGTTTATCATTTTAAAAGGCTAATTGATCATTAGAAAACCCTTTTGCAATTATGTTACCCCAGCTGAAAACTGTTGCGCTGATTAAAGAAGCAATAAAACAGGCCTTCTTTAGACTAGTTTAGTATCTGGAGCATCAGCATTTGTGGGTTCGATTACAGGCTCAAAATGGCCAGAAACAAATAACTTTCTTCAGAAACTCATTAGTCTATTCTTGTTCAGAGAAATTAAGGCTATTCCGTGCGATACATTTGTATTTGTTTAAAACTTTTTTAGATACTAAATTATTCCATGTGTTATTTCATAGTTTTGATGTCATCACTATTATTCTACGATGTAGAAAATAGTCAAATTAATGAAAAACCCTTGAATGAGTAGGTGTGTCCAAACTTTTGACTGGTACAGTATATCTTTATTTATTTTTGAATTTTCATTGTTGGACATAAAAGATTGTAAAAACACCAGGAAATCAGCACCAAGTGATTTATTTTTATTTTTAAATCTGTTCCCAAGTTTTCCTTTGGAAAATATGAGACGCGTGATAATTTACAAATGTAAGCAAGGTTTTAAATTATTATGTTTTAGTCAAATATTATATCTGGGCTTCTTGCAGTCAATTTGCAGGTTCCACAATTTATTTGTAATTATGTTTCCGTCCCCCTGACCATCTCCTGAAGAAAAAAACGTCCTGCGGCAGAATCTAGTTGACGATCCCTGCTGTACAACATCCCTAGAGTACAGTCCTACCTCAAATCAAATTTATTTATATAGCCCTTCGTACATCAGCTGATATATCAAAGTGCTGTACAGAAACCCAGCCTAAAACCCCAAACAAAACCCCAAACAGCAAGCAACACAGGAAGCGGCGCAGATCCTAATCCAGGCTGTTGTCATCTCCCGTCTGGACTACTGCAACTTTCTGTTGACTGGGCTCCCCACTTGTGCCATCAAACCCATGCAACTTCATCCAGAACGCTGTAGCCCATCTGCTGTTTAACCTACACACGTGCTCCACCACACACTCCACTTGCATCCACTACAAGACCATGGTACTTGCCTATGGAGCATCAAGAGGAATGGCCCTACCTTCAGGCTATGCTCAGAGCAGACTCCCTGCCCATCTAGACTAGAATCGGCCAAATCGGTGTCCAAAAATACCGATTTCCGATTGTTATGGAAACTTGAAATCGGCCCTAATTAATCGGCCATTACGATTAATCGGTCTAATTGACAAGTCAGATATAAGCACATGGTAAATGTTTGGCTTTTCCTGCATGTAGATCATTATATTTTACATACAAGCTGATTGTGTTTCACATCCCAATAACAACAGATGCTACTTAAAAGAGTAACTGACTAAATCTGGCTTGTATTATAGTCTCAAAGGCCTGACCTAGAACAACCAGTCAGCCAAAGCTGGAGCGAGGCCTACAAAGAGAAGACAAGCCTGGGGCTCTACTGAAAGATTAAGCTGTTTCTGTGGGTCACAATGGCGGACTGAGCACCACTCAAAACTCCCCATCGAGAGTCAATGGACACTTCATTATGATTCCATTGTTGGATGACTGGGGATCAGAGAAGGCAAATCCTCCCTTTACTTCTCCAGCTATTATCAGTCTGCTTTGAAACTGCCTTTGTTTAAACACTCACTGGTCATTTCAAGGATTAGTGTTCTGTTGGCTCATATTCTCTAAAGCTACTTTGAGTCTGTACAAGGTCTCATAATATATCAAACAAACATAACTTTTCCTTGTTTTATTTAAATTCAAAACAAATATCAGTCACACAGGCATGCAGGGATGCATACACTCACAAATGTATGCACACACACACACACACACACACACACACACACACACACAAACACACACACCTTGGTGTGCGCAGTCAGGTGGCCGGCCGGGTTGGTGGAAGTATGTTTGTTTTTGTTCGGATGGCCATTTCAGATCGCTGGACTTTCAAAGCTGCCCTTAATCCATCTGATTAGTTGAACCCAGAAACCTTGGACTGAAACAAAGAGCTCTTTCAGACAGGGAGCCATACACACACACACACACACACACACACACACACACACACACACACACACACACACACACACACACACACACACACACACACACACACACACACACACACACACACACACACACACACACACACACACACACACACACACACACACACACACACAGCTACTTGTGATCCCAGGGGTTTTTACATCACAAAACATTATCCTGCATTCTTTTCCCCCCTTGTCATTCACAGTACATATTTCCCTATGTTTTTCTGGGATAAGTTTGCAAAATAAATTGAATGCTTTTCAACACATAGTGTACATGAGGCCAACATGATGTATATGGTGTATATACCTTCTCTATTGGAACACAGTCTGCTTTCCTATTGGGTCACCTGAATTTACCATTCATCCTTAATAGGTAGCCTGTCGTGTTTCTAGTATTAGGAGTGAGAGACAGTGATTTAAGGACAGAGGACATGTTGAATTAGACCTGACTGATTGATATCAGAAGTGTGACGGTCATGGAGTTTTGGATGACGGTAATCGTCCAGCCAAATGACTGCGGTCTCCATAATAACCGTTCGAATAGCAAAGAAAATACCCACATTTTCTCCTTTCCTCAGCTTCTGACTGCATGTGCTTCTATAGAAATAGACTGGGGTCCCCAAGTCAATGATGGCATAACGGTTGGACTGGCGGCCATTGAGAGTGTACCCACAGGAGCAAAGAAGGAAGTGAAAGCACAAAGTAAAAGCAGGAAGTGTACCCATCAATACGTTCTGTTATTTGTTGATTCAACTCAACTGATATTTCAAAAAAATATATATTCCATTGCATCAGTTAATATCATTTGCATTGAACATTCTACATTAACATGGAAACACAATACCAGGCAGCTATTCTGAGTGTACCCATGAGATTCCCAGTCAAATTGCCAGGGTTAGAGGTTCAAAGCCCATTCTATTAATTGTTTGATACAACAAACTTGCTTGTTTCAGCAAGGGGCAAAAAAGTTTCATTGCATTGTTAACTTCAGGCTAGGGTCTATTTTTCTCCACGTCCTATCTGACTGACGTGCCCAATGCAAACTGCCTGTTACTCAGGCCCAGAAACCAGGATATGCATATAATTGGTACCATTGGATAGAAAACACTTTGAAATTTGTAGAAATGTTAAAATAATGTCTGAGACTATAACACAATATATATGATAGGAGAAAATCCAAAGAAAAACCAGAGCCCATGCTCTTACATTGGAAAGTATAGGGTCATATCCAAATCCAAATCCAGCTCCCAGATTACAATTTCTATGGCTTCCACTAGATGTCAACAGTCTTTGTTCTAGGTTTCAGGCTTGTTTCTCCCCAAACGAGGAAGATTTATGAGTTTTAGTACTGGTACTCAGAGTTGGAAATCAGTCTGTGCGTGTGTGACAAAGAGGAGGCGCACCTGCTAATATCATTTTCCTATTGAACATACTTCTTTCTTTATGAAATATTATAGTTTAATTACATTTTAGGGTACCTGAGGATTAAAAAGAAATGTATTTTGACTTGTTTTGACAAAGTTTAGCGGTAGCTTTTTTGATTCCTTTCTCTGCATGTCTTTTTTTTCTTCCAAGATGGCATAGCAGTCAGACGTACTTTGTCCTCGTCTTGTCGTGTCCCGTGTATATATATATATTTACTTCTTTCTTCACATATCTTTCATGTATTTTAGTTTCCAAAAAATCTACTTCAAAACACTCTCCTGCAACCCACATCACCAATTATTTATTTTTTAAAGTATTATTTACCTCAAATCTGAAATCCACAATAGAAGCTAGCCAGAAACTAACTAGAAGCTAACCAGAAGCTAGCCAGAAGCTAACCAGAAGCTAAACAGAAGCTAGCCAAAAGCTAACCAGAAGCTAGCCAGTTTACTGGCTAACATTAGTATTCAGCTAACCAGACCAGATCATATCGGATCTATTTTTCTCTCCATATCCCCGGATTTCAACCGAAAGCTCTGGACATTTACACCTGGATCTCGCAGCTAGCTAGCTGCTATCCGTGTCACTATTGGCTTACGTCGATTCCGGAGCAAACACCAATTATTCCGGAGCTAGCCAGCTGAAGAGTTCCAACAGCCACTCCTGGGCTACAATCACCTATCCGGACCCGTTTAACTGCTGATGCGGAGCCCCACTGAGCCTTCACAACTGGACTACCGACGTTACCTGAACGCCCATCTCCGGCCCGCTAATCGTTAGCTGTCTTATCGGCTGCTATCATAATAGGTCTATTGAACAATTTTTCTTGGGTCACTATAACTATATCTATTTTGCCAATTGAATTGATCCCCTCCACCACACGGAACCCAAATAATCTACCGACGGAAACACACGAGGTGGCTAAAAACAGACCTTCATCCTATACTAGCTTGCTATCGATGGACCGGCTAGCTGTCTGAAACATTGTTACCCCAACCTACCTCACTACTCACTGGACCCTTACAGTACCTTGCGAAAGTTCCTCTGGTGATGTAGAGGTCCTGCAGTACCTGGCTCCAATCCTATTCCCCAGATGCTCTCTTTTGATGACTTCTGTAACCGTAATAGCATTGGTTTCATGCATGTTAACATTAGAAGCCTCCTCCCTAAGTGTGTTTAATTCACTGCTTTAGCACACTCTGACAACCCAGATGTTCTTGCCGTGTCTGAATCCTGGCTTAGAAGACCACCAAAAATTTTGAAATCTCCATCCCAAACTACAACATTTTCAGACAAGATAGATGGGCCAAAGGGGGCAGTGTTGCAATCTACTGCAAAGATAGCCTGCATTGTTATGTCCTACTATCCAGGTCTGTACACAAACAATTAGAATTTCTACTTTTAAAAATCTACCTCTCTAAAAACAAGTCACCGTTGCCGCCTGCTATAGACTACCCTCTGCCCCCAGCTGTGCTCTGGACACCATTTGTGAACTGATTGCCCCCCATCTATCTTCAGAGTTCGTTCTGCTAGGTGACCTAAACTGGAACATGCTTAACACCCCAGCCATCCTACAATCTAAGCTTGATGCCCTCAATCTCACACAAATGATCAATGAATCTACCAGGTACCTCCCCAAAGCCTTAAACACGGGCACCCTCATAGATATCATCCTAACCAACTTGCCCTCTAAATACACCTCTGCTGTTTTCAACCAAGATCTCAGCGATCACTGCCTCTTTGCCTGCATCCGTAATGGGTCAGCGGTCAAACAACCCCCACTCATCACTGTCAAACGCTCCCTGAAACACTTCAGCGAGCAGGCCTTTCTAATTGACCTGACCGGGGTATCCTGGAAGGATATTAATCTTATCCCGTCAGTAGAGGATGCCTAGTTATTTTTTTTAAATGCCTTCCTCACCATCTTAAATAAGCATGCCCCATTCAAGAAATCTAGAACCAGGAACAGATATAGCCCTTGGTTCTCTCCAGACCTGACTGCCCTTAACCAACACAAAAACATCCTATGGCGTACTGCATTAGCATGGAAGAGCCCCTGTGATATGTAACTTTTCAGGGAAGCTAGAAACCAATATACACAGGCAGTTAGACAAGCCAAGGCTAGCTTTTTCAAGCAGAAATTTGCTTCCTGCAACACAAATTCAAAAAGGTTCTGGGACACTGTAAAGTCCATAGGGAATAACAATACCTTCTCCCAGCTGCCCACTGCACTGAGGGTAGGAAACACTGTCACCACCGATAAATCCACTATATTTGAGAATGTCAATATGCATTTTTTTACGGCTGGCCATGCTTTCCACCTGGCTACCCCGACCCCGGTCAATAGCACTGCACCCACCACAGCAATTCGCCCAAGCCTTCCCCATCTCTCCTTCTCCCAAATCCAGTCAGCTGATGTTCTGAGAGAGCTGCAAAATCTGGAACCCTACAAATCAGCCGGACTAGACAATCTGGACCCTTTCTTTCTAAAATGATCTGCCAAAATTGTTGCAACCCCTATTACTAGCCTGTTCAACCTCTCTTTCGCGTCGTCTGAGATTCCCAAAGATTGGAAAGCAGCTGTGGTCATCCCCCTCTTCAAAGGGGGGTCACTCTTGACCCATACTGCTATAGACCTATATCTATCCTACCCTGCTTTTCTAAGTTAACAAACAGATTACCGACCATTTCGAATCCCACCATACCTTCTCCGCTATGCAATCTTGTTTCAGAGCTGGTCATGGGTGCACCGCAGCCACGCTCAAGGTCCTAAACGATATCTTAACCGCCATCGATAAGAAACAATACTGTGCAGCCGTATTCATAGACCTGGCCAAGGTTTTGACTCTGTCAATCACCACATCCTCATCGGCAGACTCGACAGCCTTGGTTTCTCAAATGATTGCCTTCGTCTGGTTCACCAACTACTTCTCTGATAGAGTTCAGTGTGTCAAATCGGAGAGCTTGTTGTCCGCGCCTCTGGCAGTCTCTATGGGGGTGCCACAGGGTTCAATTCTTGGACTGACTCTCTTCTCTGTATACATCAATGATGTCGCTCTTGCAGCTGGTGAGTCTCTGATCCATTTACAAAATAGCCTCCAACACTCTACTCAATAAATTGGATGCCGTCTATCACAGTGCCATCCGTTTTGTCACCAAAGCCCCATATACTACCCATCACTGCAACCTGTATGCTCTCGTTGGCTGGCCCTCGCTTCATACTCGTCGCCAAACTCACTGGATCCAGGTCATCTACAAGACCCTGCTAGGTAAAGTCCCCTCTTATGTCAGCTCTCTGGTCACCATAGCACCACCCACCTGTAGCACGCACTCCAGCAGGTATATCTCTCTGGTCACCCACAAACCAATTCTTCCTTTGGCCGCCTCTCCTTCCAGTTCTCTGCTGCCAATGACTGGAACAAATTACAAAAATCTCTGAAACTGAAAACACTTATCTCCCTCACTAGCTTTAAGCACCAGCTGTCAGAGCAGCTCACAGATTACTGCACCCGTACGTAGCCCATCTATAATTTAGCCCAAACAACTACCTCTCCCCCTACTGTATTTATTTATTTATTTATTTTGCTCCTTTGCACCCCATTATTTATATCTCTACTTTGCACTTTCATCCATTGCAAATCTACCATTCCAGTTTTTTACTTGCTATGTTGTATTTACTTCGCCATCATGGCCTTTATTTTTTTTTGCCTTTCCCTCTCTTATCTCACCTCACTCCGCTAGCGGGACTCCTAGCCCATAAAGTCCATGTTATCACAAAATGGGACTCAACCGCACTAATGTCCGTGGTAAATAAACCAATGTTGAATAACCTATGAATGACGTGTGTGTCTTGTGCCTATCATTGAGAAAATCACTGTTCAATTATAGGACGTTGCTAGGATGTCAACTGTGCATCTGGTCATTTTGTTGGGTTGTTTAGAGAGCAGTTAAGACTCCCCTCGCGTGCCAGGATCTATTTTCAATGACAATAACAAATAGCTCACTGACCCTGCAAAAGGGCCTAATGAATATATTAGAGGGGAATATTGTAATGTTTCTGCAAATTAATCTGTCCCAAAAAAGAATGACAGTTTGGTAATAAAATGTTTAGTTGTTTCATTTCCACCAATCCTAAATGCTTGTTTTATTTGACAAGCATCCCTGTGATAATGTTTATTTTGTGTTCTAAAAGCAAGAATCCACATGGTTTCAATGCCTGAACATATTAGTCAATAAGGGAAATATGCCACGCTGTAAGACAGTGATGTGCAGAAACCCCCCACGAGAACACGTAGAGAGAGAGATTAAATGAGTGTACTATTTGAGTGTGGTGCGGTAATGAGCCTGGACTGGTTATGAATCCTGGACTGGTAATGACCAAAGAAGACATGAAAATAATTGCATAATACCATGACGTGGATGTCAAATGGAACAGATACAGAGATAATGAGGGGGGGGGGGCTCTTTTAAGACTGTTGGAAAAGCATTCCAGGTGAAGCTGGTTGAGAGACTGCCAAGAGTGAGCAAAGCTGTCATCAAGGCAAAGGGTGGCTACTTTTAAGAGTCTCAAATATAAAATATATTTTTAATTGTTTTACACTTTTTTGGATAGAACATGATTCCATATGTGTTATTTCATAGTTTTGATATCTTCACTATTTTTCTACAATGTAGAAAATAGTAAAAATAAAGAAAAACCATTGAATGAGTAGGTGTGTCCAAACTTTTGACTGATATTATATATATATTGAAACACTTTGGATAACACATTCAGATAGTCAAAAAATATTTCATAAGGAATAAGATTTTGAAGTGTCTCATATCTAGGAGATAAAGAAAACTCAGGAAATATTTTTGGGGGACACATATTTTACCCCTTATTTTTGTTGCCACAAAAATAAAATGCCTCTATACTTACATCCATTTGTATGGGTTACCTTCAGACAGATCCCATGATAGCCTATGCCAAAAACATAGATTTGTCTACATTTCTATTTCTTAAACTGAAGTATTTCGGGTGGGGATATTTTTATAAGGTAACTTAAATTATTAACGCAGGTGTGCGTCAATAGACTTTTACGGATTAAATGGGGAACAGTCAAATTTATAGGACTGTTTTAGACAAACAAATAGCTGTAATCTTACTCATTGTGCAATCAGTGTATGTATCTGAGATCATGCCTGATGAAGACAGTTTTTGGTGACTGTGAAGTCTGTTTATGTAGCAGAGGTACAGGCTTCAACTCAGTAGGCTTGCCCGAGACTTGAGGGTTCATTTTAGCTTCCAGAGCTAGTGACTTTAGGCTTAATGCAAGTTATTTAACTTTCATTTTCACTGACTATAAATGGAGATTAACAAGGACAATTGAAGACAGCTGCAGTCTTAAAGGCCACAGTATTGGAGACAGAGACTTCAGTATTGGAGACAGAGTCTACAGTTTTGGAGACCGAGTCTACAGTTTTGGAGACCGAGTCTACAGTTTTGGAGACAGGGTCTACAGTATTGGAGACAGAGAATAATACTTGCTGAGGCACGTTGAACAGCACGTGTGGGTAAGGAGTTTTACATGACACAGAGGAGAAGCTGGGCTGGATAGCAAGGCAACGCCGGTGTGTCAGAACTCTGGCAGCAAGGAGCTCTTGGCTCGCTGGTCCTCTGTTCGCTGTAGAGACGATAGCAATAAAAGCTCATTAAACGCGCATGATACAAACCGCTAAAATCGCTTTCCTATATGCCAGGCAACGTGTGTGTGTGTGTGTGTGTGTGTGTGTGTGTGTGTGCGTGCGTGCGTGCGTGCGTGCGTGCGTGCGTGCGTGTGTGTGTGTGTGTGTGTGTGTGTGTGTGTGTGTGTGTGTGTGTGTGTGTGTGTGAGGAACAGTGCACAGGGGAGAGATGGGAGTGGCAGATTGGAAATACAGACTTCCAAAGGACTGAGTGTGTGTGTGTTTGTATTTTTTAGGATTGTGTGTTGTGTAAGGAAATCGAATGTCTAAAACAACTCTCCCACGTCTGTGCAGCAGCTTTGCTAAGTGAATTACATTAGGCATTACCCAGCTAGCACATTGGGTTCTTTGGAAGTTGTGGGAACGTAGGTTTTTGGTTTAACATTGATTCTGGGACCAAAGCCATACGTTTCCTGACAGGTACAATTGAACGTTTTTAAACATTCTCAGAACGGAAGATTCTCCTGCTCTGGGAACATATATTCTTTAGGTTGCAGGAAGGTTCTGAGAAATTGTTACTGTGGTTTCCTGAATGTTTTCCTGGGAGGTTCATTAATGTTTTTTAATAACTTCCTTAAAACATTCACTGAATGTTTCAAGAACACTGTTAGCTCAGTTTAACTGTTTTGAACTCCACCACAGAAATGATTTTGCTTAGGCATTAATAATGCAACCACATTTCTTTGTTTATTGTGACACAGTATCAGTGAGATTTGAACCTATCTTCTTCTGTCCTGGACTAATGGATTTAGTCCACTTCTCCACGAGGATCTGGTAGTGTTAGCTTACTGAAACAGACCCCATTTCAAAGGAAACAACCACTCATTAAATTCAGGTAAGGCCAGTTAGTGGGTGTGGTCAACACACCTGAACACACTTTAACAAGATAGAGGATAGAGAGTTTAGTTGATGCTGAGAACTGAATGCACAGTGCAATTGGAAAGTATTCAGACCCCTTGACCTTTCCACATTTTGCTACGTTACAGCCTTATTCTAAAATTGATTCAATATTTTTTTTCCTCATCAATCTACACACAATACCCCATAATGATAAAGTAAAAACAGGCTAATTTACATAAGAATTCAGACCCTTTGCTATGAGACTTGAGCTCAGGTGCATCCTGTTTTCATTGATCACCCTTGAGATGTTTCTACATCTTGATTGGAATCCACCTGTTGTAAATTCAATTGATTTGACATGACATGATTTGACAGCGAATGTCAGAGAAAAAACCAAGCCATGAGGTTGAAGGAATTGTGCGTAAAGCTCCAACACAGAATTGTGTTGAGGCACAGATCTGGGGAAGGGTATCAAAAAATGTCTGCAGCATTGAAGGTCCCCAAGAACACATTGGCCTCCATCATTCAAAAATGGAAGATGTTTGGAACCAGAGTGCTCAGGGGCAAAGGGGCAAAGGTTCACCTTCCAACAGGACAAAGACCCTAAGCACACAGCCAAGACAACTTAGGAGTGGCTTTGGGACAAGTGTCTGAATGTCCTTGAGTGGCCCAGCCAGAGCCCGGACTTGAACCCAATCGAACATCTCTGAAGAGACCTGAAAATAGCTGTGCAGCAACACCCCATCCAACCTGACAGAGCTTGGGAGGATCTGCAGAGAAGAATGGGAGAAACTCCCCATATACAGGTGTGCCAAGCTTGTAGCTTCATCCCCAAGAAGACTCGAGGCTGTCACCGCTGCCAAAGGTGCTTGAACAAAATACTGAGTAAAGGGTCTGAAAACTTATGTAAATGTAATATTTCAGATGGTTGTATCTCAAAACCTGTTTTTGCTTTGTTATTATGGGGTAGTGTGTGTAGATTGATGTGGGGAAAAAACAATTTAATAAATTTTAGAATAAGGCTGTAACGTAACAAAATGTGGAAAAAGTCAAGAGGTCTGAATACTTTCCGAATGCACTCTATATGTTGGTTTGAAGTGTCTGTCCTATATCTGAGAGGTATTAGAAAGATCAGGAAAAACATTTTTCAGTCTATTTTATATGTTTTCAACCCTTTATTTTTGGCACTTAACAGTGTCCATATATACTGTACTTCCATAAAAATGTTGGGTACCCAGGTACCTTCAGACTAGTCATGCGAGGCTTGTGGGCATCCTAGAGCAAAACAACATATGTGTTCGTAAGAGACTAACCTTTCCACAGAGGGGTCATATTAGTGTGTAGCCCAAACTGTTTAGACGCTGCAGACAGCAGTTGCCAGATCGGCTGTACCGACTTCAGAAGAGTCCCAAGACGCTTGTGGGGGTTGTAGAGCAAAACGGAAAACACCATTCGTGAGCCTCATCTTTCCATAGAGGGGTCATAATAGTTTGTAGGCCGTTCGGACACTACAGACGATTTTGTGAGAAGACCGATTTTCAGGATGTCTCATGGTCTGACAAACATCGCTCTAGCTCTGTCACCTTTCACCGCAGATGGGATGTCTCATGGTCTGACAAACATCGCTCTAGCTCTGTCACCTTTCACCGCAGATGGGATGTCTCATGGTCTGACAAACATCGCTCTACCTCTGTCACCTTTCACCGCAGATGGGATGTCTCATGGTCTGGCAAACATCGCTCTACCTCTGTCACCTTTCACCGCAGATGGGATGTCTCATGGTCTGACAAACATCGCTCTAGCTCTGTCACCTTTCACCGCAGATGGGATGTCTGATGGTCTGACAAACATCGCTCTACCTCTGTCACCTTTCACCACAGATGGGATGTCTCATGGTCTGACAAACATCCCTCTACCTCTGTCACCTTTCACCGCAGATGGGATGTCTCATGGTCTGACAAACATCGCTCTACCTCTGTCACCTTTCACCACAGATGGGATGTCTCATGGTCTGACAAACATCGCTCTACCTCTGTCACCTTTCACCGCAGATGGGATGTCTCATGGTCTGACAAACATCGCTCTAGCTCTGTCACCTTTCACCGCAGATGGGATGTCTCATGGTCTGACAAACATCGCTCTACCTCTGTCACCTTTCACGGCAGATGGGATGTCTCATGGTCTGACAAACATCGCTCTAGCTCTGTCACCTTTCACCGCAGATGGGATGTCTCATGGTCTGACAAACATCACTCTACCTCTGTCACCTTTCACGGCAGATGGGATGTCTCATGGTCTGACAAACATCGCTCTAGCTCTGTCACCTTTCACCGCAGATGGGATGTCTCATGGTCTGACAAACATCACTCTACCTCTGTCACCTTTCACGGCAGATGGGATGTCTCATGGTCTGACAAACATCGCTCTAGCTCTGTCACCTTTCACCGCAGATGGGATGTCTCATGGTCTGACAAACATCGCTCTAGCTCTGTCACCTTTCACCACAGATGGGATGTCTCATGGTCTGGCAAACATCGCTCTAGCTCTGTCACCTTTCACCGCAGATGGGATGTCTCATGGTCTGACAAACATCGCTCTAGCTCTGTCACCTTTCACCGCAGATGGGATGTCTCATGGTCTGACAAACATCGCTCTAGCTCTGTCACCTTTCACCGCAGATGGGATGTCTCATGGTCTGACAAACATCGCTCTAGCTCTGTCACCTTTCACCGCAGATGGGATGTCTCATGGTCTGACAAACATCGCTCTACCTCTGTCACCTTTCACCGCAGATGGGATGTCTCATGGTCTGGCAAACATCCCTATAGCTCTGTCACCTTTCACCACAGATGGGATGTCTCATGGTCTGACAAACATCGCTCTAGCTCTGTCACCTTTCACCGCAGATGGGATGTCTCATGGTCTGACAAACATCGCTCTAACTCTGTCACCTTTCACCGCAGATGCAGAAGTGTGACATAGGAGGATGTGGTGGATTCAGATGCATCCAGACATCTTGACTTAAACTGACTGATTTTTATGGAGATGTCGACCTTAGTTTTTTTTTTATAGAACAATGAGGAATTTACTTTTATTTATTTAACCTTTAGGAAACGTTCCAAAAAAACGTTATGCTGAAGCATTAAAATTCCCACAGAAGACTGTTGTTTCTTAGCATTCTCTAAACTATTGAAGAATGTTCCTAGAACATTACCCCCAAAATTATTAAATGTAACCATGTTTGAACAATCAGGAAACGTTCCGTTAAAGTAATGACATACCAAGAAAATTAAGTTATTTTGTCAAGTTCCTTGAATGTGCTGAGAATGTTTGAAAGTCAAGCAACTATCCTGTACCATTCCCAGAAAGTTATGGGAAGGTTGAATGCAAAATAACCATAGGACAACCACGCTCTCACCAAACTATAGGAAATATATGGTTCTCAGAACGTTATGTGCTAGCTGGGTATCCATTACAGATGCTTATCATATAACTCAGTGGCTGATAATAGATATTTATTTACTTAGTGCTTCTATATGCTGCACGCACGTGCACACGCACACGCACACACACACACACACACACACACACACACACACACACACACACACACACACACACACACACACACACACACACACATGACTACACCATATCAAATGTGACTGATTGAGTGAGACACTTCCTATGAAACATGCATGTTGCTACTTCAAACTGATACTGTATCTGGCAGAATATCCAGGTTGCTGTCTTGTTTGGGATTTGGTATTTGGTATTCATTAGGATCCCCATTAGCTGCTACAAAGGGTCTACTCTTCCTGGGGTCCCTGTTCCTCTGGTCATTGAGTAGATGGCTGTAGTACTGCTCAGACAACTGGCTTTGCAGCACCATTTACAGCACTACGCTGTAAAGTGAACTCATTCTCCATTTAATCTGCATTCACCTCTATCAATTTAACACAGAACCACCTCCCTGTTTTTTTTTCTAGCTCAGTCAAAGTCTACCAGACCCTTCTACCCACCCTCTCTTCTTCTCCCCTTCTGTCCCCTCTCTCTCTCTACCCCTTTCTCCATCCTATCCCACTCTCTCATTCTCCCTTTCTCTCCTTTGTTCCCCCTCCCTCTCTCTCTCACTCCTGCTCACTCTCTCTACCACCTCCTCCCTCTTATATCCCTCTCTCCCCCAGCACAGCTGTGTGCCTGTGCAGCCCTGGTTCATATGGGATGCATTGGGCTCAGGAGAGCCGGCAGCTGGAGCCCATCAGAGCTTTGGAGCGGGAGATCTGTGGACAGGATCAGTCCAGAGCGCCAGACAGATCAGGAACTCTTTTTAAGAAACCGGGCAAGGTGATGGTAGGAAGAGGTTTCCCCTACAGATTCAACTGATCTCAGGTCAGATTATGTTATACATCTCAATGGAGAATGTTAGGATTTGAGCAAAGTCTGTGCCTAAAGGTGCTGCAAAGTGCTGGAGAAACACTGGAGCTTTGAGGATCAGTCTTAAAAACAAACCCTGCATTCCACCACCAGTTAAACATTATCACACACTGAGAGAGAGAGGGTGAGACACTTTAATATACAGTATGTGCATGTGTGCGTGTCAGTGTGTGTGTGTCGGTGTGTGCGTTTGCAGGTACGTGTTTGCGTGCATGTACAACAATGTCTGAGGATTTGGGCCTGTGTATGTGTATTCAGGAGTGGTAAAGACAATATATTTGTACACACACCACAAGTGCAATAAAATCCGTAACTATGTCCTAATCATTTTCCCATGTCTGACTGTGGTATGCACAAGCTTAGTGTGAATACAACATAAAACAAGACTGCCCCGCCCTCACTGATACCAGCATTCCCAACACATTGCATGTGTCTCTGAAACTATTTCTCTATTGAATCTCTTACAAGCAATCAGGGATTTCTGTTGATCAGGCAGGGGCCACGTTCCAGTATGTTTTATTGGCTGCCTTACCTGTTGTCCTTTTCTATCATTTAAGGGATTGGTTGATAAAGGTAAATGAACATTGAATCACCTCCAGGCCTCTACTCTATTCATTATAGCTGTCTACTCTTTTCAATGAGGCTGAAGGAAACTAAGGAATAAGGAAGTCTGGAAGCAAAGAAAAAAGGTCACTAACAGCCTTCAACAACATTATTACCCTGGTCTCCTCTGGTCCCTGTACCTATTTTGACAGGTTCATCCAGGTGTGGGCTGACCTAGGCCCGAGAAGCCTGGGGCTAGATTTGGAGCTTAATGCAGGGGGACAGGGGTATGCAGGGGGAGGACACTGAGAGTAACAAGACCTGACACCTGATGCTAGCAGTGGTGACGGAGATATTTGGACATGTTGGCATGGCCTGTAATCCTCTCACGCTTGGCCTTGTCGGACGAGACGATAACAAGTGAGAAGCAGTTGAAAAAACATTTCAGATCTACAGAGCAAATGTTGCTGAATCCCAAGCCCTCTGGCATTCCTGACAACTGGAGTTCAGACACACCTGTCACCTGCCATGTCAGAAAGTGGTTGGGATGAGTTCCACAACCACTCCTGTTCTGGAAAACATATGAGCTCATCGTTGAGATATGTTGCTATACAACGCTTCAGGGGCATCATTGGGTCTTTGTGTGAAAAATGAAATGAAAAAGGCTACTTACAAGACAGAGGATGTAGTTAATTTTGGCCAGTCTGTTAGTTTTCCCCAAGAGGGCAAGGGTGTGGGCAGCATGAAAATCTGATCTTGGCTCTTTGTGTCTGTGAGGAGAACAACGCTTATGGTCGCAGCCAGCAACCAGGATCCACGCTGAGGTATGGTAACAGCAAGGGCACGAGCACAACAAGAGGACAAGATGCCCACTCTGTCCACACACACACACACACACACACACACACACACACAAACATACCTTTCTTGTTTAATGGCCCTCATGGAACCACCTATCAGCATTACACAGTTTAATTGTTCAGTGTGTTTTTTAGTTTTTCTATCAGTGTATTCCAATATTCACACTGGCCTGCCAGCAACCTAGCAATTGTCATGTTTGAACTCTGACACAGCCATAACATTTACTTATCCAAGCCTCTCTGTGCATCTTTTACAATAAACACTCTACTGTAAGATTGGTGTTTCAAACTTAATTTCTCCCATTGCGTTTGTCTCCAATTGAAGTCTGGTCAACATACCAAATCCCTTCAGTCAGATAGGGCTTTCAGATCTGAGGTGCTGAGGTATCGGTGTTATGGGGAACAGTGTCACGCCCTGACCTTAGAGATCCTTATTATTCTCTATGTTTGGTTAGGTCAGGGTGTGACTCGGGTGGGAAATTCTATGTTTTCTGTTTCATTGTTTTTGGCGTGTGGTTCCACTGGAGATCATACTTAGGCAGCCCTTTTTTCCACCATTAGGTTGTGGGGTCTTGTTTTCTGTTTAGTTACTGTTGCCAGACAGAAATGTGCATTTTCGTTATCGATTTTGTTATTTTGTTTGAGTGTTTTTTTAATTCAAATCATGGACACTTTCCACGCTGCGCATTGGTCTACTCTTTCTACCACCGACGAGAGCCGTTACACACAGCTACACTTCATAGACTGCATTCTATTGAATAGACTCTCTCTACGATACTGTGTTGGAGACTGTGTTTGGCGACAAGAGTACTGAGTGATTAGTGTTTTTTTGCATTATGTGGGTGGAATGCTGTAACAACACAGATCAAAACAATGAATACAACTCCCATGATGGTCGTAACTGACAATGACTGCTTATCACTTATTCACTGTCAGTTATTCACATGACTTTATTTCAATTAAATATTTCAGTTGTTGTATATATTACATTTGTTTCATTTGATAACTTTACTATTTCATTGCAAGTAATCATCATATCTCTATAAAGCTGCTGCCAATTCTGGTTTGACAAAATCAATATTTTAGTAGTTCTTCAAAGTAAATAATGTATACTTTTGAATACCAATACCTCACGAATCAACTGGTCTCTATCGATCACCTCTTGATCGTGCTTTCTTCTGTCTGTTGCATAGCAGTCGTAAAAGAATCAGACCGTACAAGTAGCCGCTCAATGGATTATGGTCATTGTAATTCATTTTCACATGTTCTGCCATAAACTATGCAGAACATTGGCCTGTTGAAAACTACAACTCCCTACTATGTCGAAAAAACTACATTTTGATTAATCGCCCAGTACTATCATACAATAGATAACGCATGTATTTTGCAACACAATACGATTTGATCTACTCCCATGAAAATCAACTTGATAGGTCCCAGACTTTCTCATCCATGAGCAAGTTGCCAGCGAAGCTTCTTCCTGATCAATAACATCTGAGGGAACAGGCCCTCACTGGGAGGATGACAACACAAGAACAATTGAACTATTAACCATATCCCTAATGAGCAACAAAAACGCTGCTGGGTTTGTTTTTGTGGTGACCCCCTCAGGCCTCACAAACAGTGTGGTTCCAAAACTGTTGTCTGACTTCAGCCACACCCCACCCCCAACCCATTATTAGCTTCTTGTGGCCCACAGATACATAAAAAACAATGTTTCTGACCCACCCTTTTGTTATTGTAGCTGCAACACATGAGGAGCTACTCAGAATCAACTAGTGGCATTTGTGTGTGTGTGTGTTAAAGGTCCCCACAAGAAAAGTAAACAAACAAAAATTCCTTGCTACACAAGGAATTAGGGTTAGGAGCTAGGATTCGTTTTAGGGTTAGGAGCTAGGATTCGTTTTAGGGTTAGGAGCTAGGATTCGTTTTAGGGTTAGGAGCTAGGATTCGTTTTAGGGTTAGGAGCTAGGATTCGTTTTAGGGTTAGGAGCTAGGATTCGTTTTAGGGTTAGGAGCTAGGATTCGTTTTAGGGTTAGGAGCTAGGATTCGTTTTAGGGTTAGGAGCTAGGATTCGTTTTAGGGTTAGGAGCTAGGATTCGTTTTAGGGTTAGGAGCTACTGTACTGTAAGGTTAGGGTTAAGGTTCGGTTTTGGGGTTCGGTTTTTGAATGGGACTGAATTGTGTGTCCCCACAAGGTTAGTTATAAGAGACTGTGTGTGTGTGTGGGGTTAGGTGCACGTATGTGTGTGTGTGCTTGTGTGTGTGCATGTGTGCATTCATTTGTGTATGTGGACCATGAAATTGGAAATCTATCATTTTGGATGTTTTCCCAGAGTGAGTCATTGACAGAAGGATAAACAACAGAATAACAGCAGTGTTTTTAAGTGACAAAGCAAAGCTACAAATATGGCTTTGTGTGTCTTATGCTGCCTATGAATCCAGCCTGTGTCTGGGGGGCTGTCAATCAGACGGCCACCCAATAGGAGGTCAACATCATACAACCGCGGCTAATTGTTAGACAACATGTGTGACATGAGAGAATACTTGAGGGAGGAGAGAGAGAGAGAGACAAGGAGAGAGAGATGAGGGAAATAGAATGAAGGAGAGGAGATGGTTCGTGCAGAATTCGTTTTCGAAAGAGGGACAGAGAGGCAGCAGTATAGTATAGAGAGATCAAAGGAGAGAAAAACATGAGAAAGATATGAGGAACGATATGAGAAAAAGATACCTTCAGTATTCTAATACAGTACTTTTCATTTTAGGTGTATTCATATCGTTCTAAGAGCTACGTAGGGAGAGATGTAAAGCCCAGCAGTCATTCAGTTCACTGAGTCTCCTTCCATACCATTGAAACTGGAAAGACTGATCACTTCTCCTTCTGCCTCTTCCTGCCAGGATGTCCACTTCACACCTTCCTGTCATTTCCAGATGACCTGATCCCTGTATCCAGGCAGGTCCCAACCTGCTGCTGGAAGTCTGGGGCTTGGAATTCTGGAATGATTCCTTCATGTTGAGAGAGAGTGGAACTCCTCATATTTCTGCATTTTCTTCCACTATTTCTACATTTTCTTTATTCCTTCCATCTTTCCCTCCTGTTTGATCCAAGTCTGGTCGCTCCTTCTCAACCTCCATTTCTTCCTCCTCTCTCCCTCATGTGAAGTCCCTCTTGCTCTCTGAAACAACTTTTAAAAAGTAGCCCAAGTATCTCCTTGGAAATTTGTAAATGTTGCCAAATGAAGGAGATACTTTGATGTTGTTTTTGTAGATCATGTCATGGCAGCTTCCACACTTCGATATACCCCACAAGACTAGCCTAATAATGACCTAGTTTCCCCAGCCCTGTATGGCCTCTCATCTAATTATCCAGACAGGTATATCCAAGATCGTCCTGTGTGACCAGGAACAGCTCCGAGCTCTGAGCCTTGCCTGTGTGTGTGTGTGTGTGTGTGTGTGTGTGTGTGTGTGTGTGTGTGTGTGTGTGTGTGTGTGTGTGTGTGTGTGTGTGTGTGTGTGTGTGTGTGTGTGTGTGTGCATGCGCTGACCAGGTGAATCAAGGTGAAGGCTATCATCCCTTATTGATGTCACTTGTTAAATCCACTTCAATCAGCGTAGGTGAAGGGGAGGAGACAGGTTAAAGGAATTTAAGCCTTGAGACAATTGAGACATGGATTGTGTATGTGTGGCATTCAGAGTGTGAACGGGCAAGACAAAATATGTAAGTGCCTTTAGTAGTAGGTCCCAGGCGCACCGGTTTGAGTGTGTCATGAACCGCAGCGCAGTTTCCTGTGTGTATCAAGAATGGTCCACCACCGAAAGGACATCCGGCCAACTTGACACAGCTGTGGGAAGCAGTGGAGTCAACATGGGCCAGCGTCCCTGTGGAATGCTTTCTTGTAGAGTCCATGGCCTGAATAATTTAGGCTGTTTTGAGGGTAAAAGGGGGTGCAACCCAATATTAGAAAGGTGTCTCTCTCCTAATGTTTTGTCCACTCAGTGTGTGTGTTAAGCTGGATGGGATTGTTGTCTGTGGGAGAGGGCCTGTCAGTGTGTGTGGAGTTATGATTGCCACAGTGCTCTCTAACTACATAATGGAGGACTTATAAAATGACTCACTCGTCGTAAATCTCCATCTCTCAGAAGGAAGAGCACTCACTGTCCATTTAACAATGAGAAATGAGGCCTCTACATCCGGTGTGTGTCTAGGTGTGGAGTAAGACAGACAAGGGAAAGTAACAGAAAACAAGGCCTAGTTAGGTCCAGAGAGGTTAACGTTAAGGAGACAGATTTGTCATTGGTTAATTTAAAAGGAGGAGTGAGTGACATTCACCTTCAGTTGGCATAATGAAAGGACCAATCACAAGACAGGTCATTATGAGGTGGGGTCAAATATCTGATGCTTTGGTGGAACTGGAATACAGTATGTAAGGAAGTTCTACATGAGGTTCGAGAGCAGGGTTCCCCAACTGGCGGCCACATTTGGCCCGTGGGTGGTTTTATTTGCCCCACCACAGGTTTTCTGACCAAAATAAATAAATTCAATAAAAATACATGAATTGTCATTTCACTAAAAACACCAGGAAATCAGCTCCAATTGATTTTAATTTTGTAAATCTGTTCCCAAGTATTCAAAATAGACACGTGATCATATACATACATACGAAAGGTTTGAAAATATTATGTTTTAGTCAAATATTATATCTGTTTTTGTAATGCGTGCGTGTTGGTATAAACGGAGTCGTTTAATAAAAGTTAACAAAACTCCAAAAACCAAAATATATAAAATAATCAAGGTGGGTACAAAACCCGTCACGCACCAACACATAACTTGCACAATCATAAAATCAAACAATCACCGACAAGGACATGAGGTAAAAGAGGGTTAAATACACAACATGTAATTAATGGGATTGGAACCAGGTTTGATGGAAGACAAGACAAAACAAATGGAAAATGAAAAATGGATCAGTGATGGCTAGAAGATTGGTGACGTGGACCGCCGAACACCACTCGAACAAGGAGAGGGGCCGACTTCAGCGGAAGTCGTGATAGTTTTGGCTTGTCGCGGTCAAATTTCAGTCTATAAATGATTTGTAATTATGTTCTGGCTCCCCAAGCAGTATGGGACATCATATGTTAATTTCCCAAGACCACAGTTCATCAATAGTTCAGCCACTAGGAGATAGTGATGTGATGTTTACCTTGTAGTGTTTGACTCACATGCATACAGACAGAACCATGTTGACCCAGCTGGGTGTTTACTGGGGCAATCCGGGGGTAAACAGGGAACTAACTGAAAGGCCTAATAATGATGTCAGGCCTGAGATATCAACTCAATGGCTCTCAGCTCAAACAACAACAACAACCTGGTCACAGACCCCATGCTGTCAGTAGTAGTCATGGAAGACGAGACAGGTCAGTGAGTCTATGTGAGACCAGTTCCTCCTTCCAGGGACCCAGCAGTGTGATGTAAGGGCTGGGCTGTTGCATAAAGCCTGCTGGATCCACATGAAAGAGCTAGGCCAGGGCATGGAAATGAGAACCGCTCTGGTGACTTCCACTTAACTCCTCCTCAGAGAGAGAGGCTACAAGCCAAACACTCCATTAACAGACAGCAAGAGCAGCAGGTTTCTATCTCCTGTATTTCTCAGGCAATATGGCTGCCGTATGGTGGTCTAATCCAAACTTGCTGTGAGGAGGGGGGCAAGGCAAGTCTGTGTGTGTGCATGTGCGTGTGTTCAGGCTCGTTCTGTGTTTATGTGCTCCATTGCCCAAGATGGCTTAGTGACCCCTACATGCTGCGACATTCTTTCCACCCCCCAATTAACATTCCCAGATGAAGACCAAGAGGAAAGGAAGGAAATAAAAGTGGCATTTTTTAAATTTATACCAAAAGATCAAATGGAAATGTCTACAGCAAGAGTCCTAACCCTCCCCAGGGGTGGAGTTTACATCAGTTACAAGAACATTGGATTCTATTATTGTTGCATGGATCTGATTAGGTGATGTGACATTGAAAACCATCCGTCCTGGAGGCCGCCCAGGAATTCTAAACATTCTGAATTCCATCAATGCAAGTCAATGCAGTCATAAAACCCCTACTTTGTTTGGAAAGGGTAAGCATCTGTGACCCCGGTGCTCTTAGTGCTCACACGTAACATGTAAACCATTACAGTACCAGGCGATCTACAAACATGCGTGAGAGTTATGTATTACGGCGTAACAGAGAGATATGGGAGAAGAACACATATTAGGAGGCTAGTGATACCGTTTTCATTCAACATGCTAAGCTATCAGAATCACCTTTATTCAACAAACACATTATGCATGTACAGGAATTTGACTCTGTGAAATGGTGCTGCAACAATTAACAGAATACACAGACAGGTGATAAACAGAATGTATTTAGATTCAGAATTTACACAGTCATCATACACTATGTACACAGTGAACACCGAACTAAAAACTAGACTACAGACTACACTAGAAATACTATAAGCTAAATTATTAGTTGTGCATGTATAAATTAAACAATTTAGGATGATGTACAATAGGGGAAATATATGTATATGGTTTGAGCTTCTTCAAAGTCGTCACCCTTTGCCTTGATGACAGCTTTGCACCTCTTCCTCCATGCTTCACTGTGGGAACTATACATGCAGAGATCATCCGCTCATCTACTGTACTCTGTGGTTGGAACCAAAAATCTAAACTGTTAACTAATCAGGCCCAAGCAAGTCTCTTCTTCTTATTGGTATCCTTTAGTAGTGTTTTCTTTGCAGCAATTCGACCATGAAGGCCTGATTAACGCAGTCTCCTCTGAACAGTTGATGTTTAGATGTGTCTGTAACTGCAATTATTTGAGCTGTAATTTCTGAGACTGGTAACTCTAATGAACTCTGCAGCAGAGGTAACTTAGGGTCTTCCTTTCCTGCGGTGCTCCTCATGAGAGCCAGATTCTTCATAGCTCTTAAAGGTTTTTACGACTGCACTTGAAGAAACTTTCAAAGTTCTTGACATTTTCTGGATTTACTGATTCATGTCTTAAAGTAATAATAGACTGTTGTTATTTGAGATGTTCTTACCATAATATTTACTTGGTCTATTACCAAATAGGGCTATCTTTTATATACCACCCCTACCTTGTCACAATTGATTGGCTTAAATGCATTAAGATGGAAAAAAATTCCACAAATTAACTTTTAACAAGGCACACCTGTTAATTGAAATGCATTCCAGGTGGTTGAGAGAATGCCAAGAGTGTGCAAAGCTGTCATCAAGGCAAATTGTGGCTACGAAATGATTCCATATGTGTTATTTCATAGTTTTGATGTCTTCACTATTATTCTACAATGTAGAAAATACAGAAAAACCGTTGAAGGAGTAGGGGTGTCCAAACCTTTGCCTGGTACTGTAATTGATCTTGTTTGTGAAAAAATATCTCTTTGAGAGGGTTGAGCACTGTGCTGGTTTTCTTTCCTACAACAAAGTTCGTTGTATGGTTCTGTTTCCGACAAGGTGGGGTGAAACACAAAAAGCAACATAATAACCACTATGTATCCCTGCTAGGCAAAACTACAGTACAGTACATACACTTCCACCCATGTCCAAATGAAAGATGGGCTTATCCTGGACCCCATAATGCTCACTCCAGTAAACATTTCCTCTTATCTACTTTATCTTTCTTTCTCATTCTCTCTCCCCCTCTCTGTCTCTCTCACTCTCTCTCTCCCTTCTACTCCCTCTCTCACCCTCTTTCTCCTTCTGCTCCCTCCTCTCTCAATGTTTTCTCTTTCTCACACTCAAGTAACCATATCACAAGCCCTGAACATAAAACCTTCACTTTCACTCCACATCTACCATCCACTGAGGTCCAGGGTGCTTCATTATCCTATAGATATGATGTTATTGCTTCCCTAAATCCAATGAACTAAACAGTGTCATGTACAGATAACAATCCTTCAGAGCAGAAACAAAGTGCAGGGTGATAGATGTGAAAATAAACCATGGCAAGCAACATAATCACTGCTGAAAAGCGTGCTGTGTTGTTAGACAATTTCTCTACTGTGAGCTTGGTTTCTATAGAGCTCTCTCTCTCGCTCGCTCACTTACATACACACAAACACGCTCGCGCGCACACATACAGAATAGCACTAAATCGCTCAGCACGAGTGGAACATTCTGGAAACCCTAATTGTGCCCATTTTCTATAAAAAATAATAATTGAAAAAGCTAAAATCCATCTCAGAGCCAGGCTCTACAGTATAACCACTTACAGATGAACTCCATCAGTGGAAGCTCCTCAGAGAAGGAAGGGGGAGGACCATTCTACTATAAATAATGAAACATTCAAAAGACACATTTTTTAGATAAAACAATACAAAATATATCCACGTAACAAAATATATGATTCAAACACACTCTTTTGCAATAAAGGTCTACAGTAGTCTCAACAACACACTCCAGGCTAGCACCATGGTTTAGCTAGAGGACAGCTATATCCCGTCCTCCTCTGGCTACAGTACATTGACTTCAATACGAAACCTAGGAGCCTCACGGGCCTCACCCCCTTCCATAGACCTACATGGTAATTATGACCACTTCCGGATGACGTCCTCCAACCAATAAAAGCTTTTGCAATATGAACTGACATGTCTTTCCAAAAATAGGTTTAGGATTAAAGAATGAACCTAGTGTGTTGTGTTGAGGTTGTGCCACAGAGCATTATGGGGGTTCTACGTGTTAATAATCTTGGTGAGTTGGTGACATATTGGATAGAGAATGAGAGTGAAGAGTGATAGTTGAGAATTTTGGGGATATTATTCAATTCAAATTAGTTTCTTCAAACTACAGGAGGCGGAAGAGGTAGATTATATATTGTTTTCTTGGTTTTAGAACTATATTTGTGTTGGGTTAGTGCAATTTATTGACATTTGTCTTGCTAACTTTAGTAGCAAGTAGCTAGCTAGCTACCAGGGTGCAGTTTTCTCTTCCAGAATGGCTAACTAATGCAAACAACAACAGTGGATTTTTTGTTGAAGAAGCCCTTTATTGCACATATCAGATTCAATCTTCCTGGAAAAAGCTGCATCGATCATGTAATGGACAAATATCTGCGTATTCAAACTGCACAACACAATGAGAAGGTAAGAAGAAACAGGGTCACAT
This sequence comes from Oncorhynchus masou masou, assembly GCF_036934945.1. Lineage (NCBI taxonomy): Eukaryota > Metazoa > Chordata > Actinopteri > Salmoniformes > Salmonidae > Oncorhynchus > Oncorhynchus masou. The sequence goes on from NC_088244.1 coordinate 15,308,418, forward strand.
GCAGATTATCGGCAAGAGTTGGCTTTTACTTAGGGGCACGACGAGAGGGAAAGTTCAACTAACAAGGGCAACTACTGTACAAGGAGCTTGTAGAGGTAATTGCACATTATGATGCTTTACTTGCTGAGCATATGGAAGTTTCTATTGTCTTCTCTGGGATGTCGAAATCAATTCAGTATGATTTAATCGCTTCCTTTGCGTCATCCATTAAACGTGAGATTAAAAAGAGATGTTGAAGTAGCACATTTCCACTTTCCTCCGGTATTAACACATCATCAATCCAGGCAGACAAAAATAAAAACTCTTTACATAAATGTTGCAGCAGCCTAGGCAACGCCTAAACATTAGAGATCTGACATGCTGTATGGGATGAAAACGAGACTATTTTTCAGTCTGATCAACTGTAGGCTACTAATAAGAGGAGCTGCATACAGCCTATGCGCCCTGTCCATCTGGTCAGGGTAAACTAATTGGTAACGTAATTGGTCATGTATTTATAGTCTATTTGTGTGTCAGGAGAAAATGTGAATGTGATCAAATGTGGTTTATATTCAAACTTGGGCTTGCTAGGCGGCCTAGACCTTTTCAATCACAAATTATTAACTGTAATGAATCAATCGACATAATAGTGATGACATAGACTGTGAGTAAATGTTTTATTAGGCCTGCAGTTGCATAGGCCTGCACTATGCAAGCATGCATAAAAAGCTCAGCCCTGTGAGTTCTATTGTCCATCAGTTGTTGTCTCTGTGTCTAGGTAGAGGAAACACCCTGTTAGTCTATTCTAAGTCTAAGGTTGCTGCAGTTTGACAGGGTTTTCATCCTTTTTCCCCAGAAGTTTTTAAGACCATGTGACCGGATTAGAAAAACTGGTCCCATCATAGCCCATATAAAACCTTTTCACAACTGATTAATCACTGTCATACCCTATAAGGTCCTGAGTTTTCCTGGTTAAGTTACCAGATAAGGAAAAACTCTGGGCCCCAGGGGAAAGAAAATGTCCCCACCACTCTGGGACCTATGGTGCTACCAGTCTGCTCACAGTTGTCAGTTATCATCAGGTATGTGAACGGCCAATGCTTTATCCAGGAACATTTCTCAGATGTACTTTGATGTGTCAAGTGGGCAAGATGCGCAGTCTATGTTTGGCTTTGTGAATGCTGAAATGTCTGAGTTTAACTTCATGTAGAATCTTGTTGACCAAACCTACGCTGGCGCAGCTGCAATGGAATTTATCTGCTATTTGTATTTATAGCTAAGTGAGTGCCCCTCATGTTCCCTGATTTAAAAGGGGATGACCACTCCACTCCACAACCATTGTCAACTCTCTCCTGACATGAACTAAAGCCATGTCTCGTGTGCCCTCTCATCCACTGGCACATTGAATGTTTCCTCTCCAAGCACTGTGAGTAGACCGGTCCATTTTCTATGTAGAAGAAATTACATACACAAACACAATCACATTATTACACATCAATAACTTTACTCCTTGTTTGATTAACTCATTCTTAGCTTTTTTGTCTAACTGTATAGTGTGTTGTGTTATTGTTTTTTGTCTTCCCTGTAAAATCCTGTCCTGCCCCCAGTTGAAGAGTTGAGCTCCTCTCCAACACCATCCATTCATGATGAGCCTGTCCTACACTGAAGCCTCTGAACACCTCGACTCTTGCCTCATATGCTCATTCAATCACTGCTGTGATCCCTTCCCAACGCTGTGTAAGTAGTTCTCTCAATCCCATTCCATATAATATTGTACTCTAAATGTCTAACTTAAGTGCTTTAGGTTCAAATAATTTGTCTTTCACAAATGTATTTTAAAGAGGCTTTGTCGTCTCCGTTCGGTCCGCCTTTACCCATCCTCCTCAATTTTTCAAGTCACCCGCCCCCACTGGACTCCATTGCATTTAATTGATGGGGGAATGGCAATCGTTTCTCCCCCTCCAATCAAAGGTAATGAGGGCTAGCGCTCTCCTGACACCCCCTTGTTGAGTGAATGGTACGGCCTATACCCCATGACTTCCTAAATTATTTAGTACACAGGGCCCCAGACTGATTGACTTCATCCAGTCAACATTTGTGCAGTTGTATAATTGTGTGCTGTGGTATTAGGGGAAAGGGTTCTTTGGCCTGGTCAAATCTATGTACATTCATATCTACAGATCTCTTAAGTTCAATGTTTCATTGTTTATGGAAGAATTGGGCCTCTGGTCTACTTTCTTTTCCGCCCCCCCTCTCTCCTTTTTTGTTCCTCTTTCTCTCTTTCTATACAACACTTTACATCAAGTGCATGATCATATGGTATCACAATAAGGCACCAATCACATCAGAACTTATCACGTCTGATTAGTCAAAAACCAAGAAAAAAAGTATTGGACTGCCTGTGCAAACGCATCATAAGAAGATTCTGATGATGATGTCAGGTGAGGACACAGTAGACCGTGTGTGAGATCACACAGCATGGGGAGCTGGTGACACTCCATCCAGACAAACAGCCAGAGGGGGAACAGGCACGCTCGTTTTGCCAGAGAAAGGTGGCCCTGGCTGGGCGTGACACGCTCCCTCTGCCCGCTGGCACTGTCCAGCTGCTGGAGCTCTAACACTGAACATCCCCTGTTATGTTCCTTGTTATTTTGTTTGAGTAGTTGTTGCCTTTGGGCACAGATCTAGGATCAGGTTACTCTCTAAATCCTATCTTAATCATTAGCTGGGGTAAACACAAAACTGACCTTAAACTCTTGTCTGTTTCCTCCTTAAAACAAAATGAGTATCAAGCCAGAGAGAGAGAATGATAAGGATCTCCAGGCGAGGAGTCAAACACAGATCTGGTGCTGCCTGTTTTCCTCACTTCAGGACAAACCGGATGGAGAGACATGAAGAAAGCTAGGAAAAAAAGAACTGAACTTTTTTTTATGTCCTTGTGAGGTATACTCTTCTCTAACGAGATCTCTTAAGCGGTGACTTCGAAATTTGGACATCTATCCATGTCCTGAGCACGTCGGGAAATGCCTTCAAAACCGCCCACTATGGGCAACAGCGAGCACTATTACCATCAAGTAGGCTTGGGATTTGCTAGGTCGCTGTGGACGGGGGTGGTGGAAGGGCATAATCCTATTACTCTGTGGATCCCAGTGGTGGACACTTGTTTGTAAACAAACCTTAACCCTTACCTTAACCATTCAGAATGAGTGCCTAAACATAAGATGTTAACCCTATCCAAAACCTTAACCTTCTAAATCTAGACGTTTTGTAGAAACAGAACGATGCTGAGAGAGAGAGAGAGAGAGAGAGAGAGAGAGAGAGAGAGAGAGAGAGAGAGCAAATGAAAAACATCAGATTTGAGTGCATTTAGTTATTCCCAGGGGTAGGGAGGGAAGGAAGGAAGGAGGCAGCAGCAGTCCAGTCAGCTAGACTTTGGTCAGGGGATGAGGACATGGTCATGCACATGTGGCCTTATGTAACCACAGGGACCAGACTGTCTGAAGAGACCTGGAGATTGCTACACACTGCTTGTGGATGCCAGCAGTCCGTTCCACACAGTAAACAATGTGGAAGCTGTTATCAATCACCGCCAGAGTCAGTAAACAGACCCAACAATCACTGGAGCCCAATGAAGGGTTGTTCTGTGTATATAATATAATGGAGGCCCACTAAGACTGGCTCTGCCTTTACTATGGCTGACCGAGGGAATAACTTAGTATGGGAGTGGAGAGTGTAGAGGGAAAGAAGAGGTGAGGAAAGGAGGGAGGGGTAAAAGGCAGGAGAAGACGATAGATGGATGTAGAGGAAGAGAAGGTGCATTAGGGAGGAAGCAGAGAAGGGAGATGAGGACGGAGAGGGATAAATTTACAGAGAACCAGCTCTCATATTTAGTCACTCATTCACAGTCCATTTACTGCTGTTGTGTTGAATAATTTGACATTTATTTCAGTAACTCGATAGCTCTCATCAGCCTCAGTGCATACGGCGGTCAGAGCATCAAACAACAGGAGAAGAGGAGGTCTAGAAGGGAAAGAAGTGGAGAGAGAGAGAATGCCTTTCATTAAAACATCAAAGAAGGCGTATCATTCCCCAAATGCCTGCGCTTCACTGAGCCACTTGTTAGATGAGTTCTGGGCGATTCAGCTGTAAAATTAAAGGAGATCCGCACACTCGAGGAGCTCAGATGCAATAATTTAATAACCTATTGTCCGTTTCGACAGACGAGCTGTCTTCATCGCCTCTCGATTCAGCTGTAACATATTGACCACTTGACTCTTGTTGTCTAAGCTAATCAAGTGGCAAGAGGATGCCAGACTCCAATGCTTCTTCTCAAGGATTAACACCAGGAAGTTGGGGCAACAGATTAAACAAGCGCACACTTTGGTCTCACTCTCTTGTTTGCTCTCTTCCCTCCTTACTCTTTCCACTGGATATCTCTTTCCATTTATGTGTCCATCCATCCTTTTATGTGTCCATCCATCCATTTATGTGTCCATCCATCCTTTTATGTGTCCATCCATCCTTTTATGTGTCCATCCATCCTTTTATGTGTCCATCCATCCTTTTATGTGTCCATCCATCCTTTTATGTGTCCATCCATCCATTTATGTGTCCATCCATCCTTTTATGTGTCCATCCATCCTTTTATGTGTCCATCCATCCTTTTATGTGTCCATCCATCCATTTATGTGTCCATCCATCCTTTTATGTGTCCATCCATCCTTTTATGTGTCCATCCATCCTTTTATGTGTCCATCCATCCTTTTATGTGTCCATCCATCCATTTATGTGTCCATCCATCCATTTATGTGTCCATCCATCCATTTATGTGTCCATCCATCCTTTTATGTGTCCATCCATCCTTTTATGTGTCCATCCATCCTTTTATGTGTCCATCCATCCATTTATGTGTCCATCCATCCATTTATGTGTCCATCCATCCATATATGTGTCCATCCACCCATTTTGTGCTGCCTGTGCCTGGATCAGGGTTATTTCACAGATCCCACCCGGGGATCAGGGAGGTTGGGCTGGGGGGAGCCATGGAGGGTGGGCTGGGGGTGAACCATGGGGGGTAGGCTGGGGGGAGGCATGGAGAGTGGGCTGGAGGGAGCCATGGAGGGTGGGCTGGGGGGAGCCATGGAGGGTGGGCTGGGGGGGGCAGGGAGGGTAGGCTGGGGTGGAACCATGGAGGGGCTGGGGGGGCCATGGAGGGTGGGCTGTGGGGGGGAGCCATGGAGTGTGGGCTGGGGGGTGCCATGGAGGGTGGGCTGGGGGGGAGCCATGGAGGGTGGGTTGGGGGGGAGCCATGGAGGGTGGGCTGGGGGGAGCCATGGAGGGTGGGCTGGGGGGAGCCATGGAGTGTGGGCTGGGGGGAGCCATGGAGGGTGGGCTGGGGGGAGTCATGGAGGGTGGGCTGGGTGGGATCCATGGAGGGTGGAGTAGTATGTTTCTTGAGGTCCCACAATGATACTAAAGTCATTATCTTGATAGTATATGGGGAACCCCAACCTAGGGCAGTGGCGTCTGCTTTCCCTGGTTTCAGTTTCTTGGAGTGGGTGTGGGGAAGGTTCGAGGGGGGGAATCCAACAAGTGAAACCCCACATTGGAATTATAGTATTTGAAGCTGGAGGAGGATGGCCTGGGGTTGGAAGGGTTCATAGGGTCAACTGCAGCAGGGACAGGTCAGGGACAGCATCAGGGACAGCATCTGCTGGGACACTCTCATTCTCTTGCTCTTGCTCTTTCTCAGATTCAGATCAGATTCTTTAGCATGAATGGCAAGGTGACTGATGCTTAAGCAAAGTGAGACAGATAATAACATCAACAATAACGACATTAAACGTCTCTGCTAAAGACGTTTGATTCACTGATGAGCTCTTGGACACACACACACGCACACACACACACACACACACACACACACACACACGCACACACACGCAGACAAACTTGTCAGCTGAGGGACCCCGGGGCAGTGTAGCTGCACATCTGAGTGTTTCGTTATAATGTCAAAACATTTATCTCCAAAACATTTCTCTCCAGGATGAAGCTGGAGGGCACTCACTCTAATCGTTTGAACCACAGCAGAGTGGTCAAATACTGTACCTCTAGCACATGATGGCGTTGAGGGAAGTCAAGTACATGTGCGTGATGAATAATAACCTTGCCTGAGACTTGAAGACACGTGTTAGCTCCCAGAATGCAGACGATGCCAGATACCAGATACTTTTTCTCAACCAGGTTTCCCAGAGGCATTTCCAGATGAGTTCACATTGAGTGGTCGTCACATAGACAGACTGAGGTATTCACACAGAAGTATTCACACACACAAACACACACACAAGTTAGGCAAGACAAAGTGACCTCTATCCCCTTAAATATGTCCGGTTCGTCGTGCCCCTGTCAGTCCCTGTCAGTGTACTGATGACACAGTGTAGGTCACATACCAACACACAACAGCTGCTGCTCTGGCTAACACTGGAGCCAATGACCTACGGGCAGTACACCACTCGCTGCACAGCTACACAGACATACCATTAGCGTTAACGTCTCTACTGAAAATGATGTAGGTAACTAGGTAAGTCAGTTGCTAGGTAGGCAATGTGTAGCATACGCTGGCAGAACACTCTCTCTCACAAACACATGTACGTACACACACACACATCTCTCACAAACACGCATATGTACATACGCACAAACTCACACACTTCAATACACTCACAAACTCACTCACACACTTCAATACACTCACACACTTCAATACACTCACACACTCACACACTCTCTCTTCCATAGGGAAACAAAAGTGTCATCCCAGGACTGTATTGAATGTAAATATGAGATCAGTGGAAATACAGTGAGTATTGAAAAGATTGCATGGAGGGGTGTCAAAGCTGATGTGTTAGAAAGGGGTCTCTGGTTTCGCCTATGTGGTGAGGAGCAGGACAGGTGTGTGTGTGTGTGTGTGTGTGTGTGTGTGTGTGTGTGTGTGTGTGTGTGTGTGTGTGTGTGTGTGTGTGTGTGTGTGTGTGTGTGTGTGTGTGTGTGTGTGTGTGTGTGTCCGTGCGCGTGTGGATTTACTCTGTCTAGCAGGATAATCCCTCATATAAAGTGGTGCTGTTGAAACAAATCTTAGATTAATAAAGACATGAGTTCCCAGGACTGGAGCGGACCGGAACCAATCCTGGATTTCATGTGATCCGGGGTGGGAATTGAGTCACTTTGGAAAACAGTAACACACAACCACACACACACACACAGATTCTCTCTTACTTACAGTCAGTGACAGCCATAGCCATGTGGTTTTGCCAATTTCACTTCAGATTCTGACGTTTATCCACATTACTCCAAATTTAGAAGTTGCTACAAATGTCAAATTTCAAAGTGTTTTTGACACCCTGGGTTGTTCCTCCTGCTCCGTATGGGATTACGCCCATCCGCCACCCCTGTCCAGAACACCCCAGCAAAACCCAAGCCTACTTGATTGTAATAGTGCTCTATGTTGCCCCGAGTGGCCGGTATTGAAGGAATTTCCTGACTTCCTCTGGACATGGACAGACGTCCATTTTCGAAGTCAATCTTGAGCGATCTGGCTGGTGGTTTACCAATATAGGAAAGGCCTTGGGAGTTGAATAGCATGGAAAACCATTGCCGTAGCACCTTTCCCTATCTCCAAACCAGCCACCCCTTTGTCCATAGCTCCTTCACCACAGTCTATCCGTCCTCCTAGGATGTGCTAACTACCCATCCCTGTTCCTATCTTCCTTCTAGCTCTATACCAGAGAAATGTAGTATGACTTTACTCTGTCCAAATCTGACAAGGTTTCTACTCCGTGATTTCTGTTCCCAGTTAAACACACATCTCTGCTTAAAATCTGGAAGGAGGTTTGGATCACTGATGAGCTCTTGGACACATGCACACACACTTAGAGACCAGATGTTTATTACTCCCTACGTACGCTTTGAGGTGCCGGTCCGTTCCAAACTCTTTCCCCACAATTATATACCACAGTAATGAAATGAACACTGTGATTTTGACACAATGGTTTCCAGGTTCTGCTCATGTCTGCTTGATTTACACTTGTGACCAATAATCACACACACATTTGCGCACGCGCATACACACACACACACGTGCATACACATACACTTCCCCTTTGCGTTCTGACAGTTTCTCTATACACAAAATTCGGAAGCTTGTGTAAATGGCTGTGGATACTAGATTGAGAGGCTTGGCACTCTATGTCTGAATGGCAGTGGACTGACTATGAGCTGTGAAACAGGGACCATCTGGCAACTTTCTGAGTGTCTCAGAGCTGTGTGTATTCCAGTCTGTTCACAGAGCAGCAGGATGATTAGCATCTGTCTGTCAGTGAGCCACAGACAGTTACATTAGTAGACTGTCTCTGTTTCCACAGGAGCCCTTGATTGGGAAGACTGACCATTAGATGTACAGCTTACTGTGTCTCTTTCCAGAGATGGGAAAGGGCATGTGGAAAGAGTGATGAGAGATTTCTCAAGGATCCACTATGACCTTCACTCTGATTCTAGAGAAAATCACAGGCTCCTAACCTGTATAGAGTGGTATGAGATATTGGCATGGAGAGCAATGATCTGGGGTAGAGAGAAGACTGTGGTTTAGAGAATATGCATACGCACACACACACACACACACTCACACAGACACACACACTCACACACACACACACACACACAGACACACGGACGGACACACGTATGATGGTTCGACAGGGAGTGAGAGGTTGTTTCAATAAGAGCAGGCTTTGGGGAGAGTTACTGGGTCTGCCCTAGAGATGTTTTCTTTTAATAAAGAATGAAAACAAAGCAGCAACCGTAAGGATTTACTCTGATCAACCTCAGCTAGCTCAGCCCACTGAAAACATTACACATCTCAGTTAAGTAAAGGGCCAAAAAGTTCATCAAGGACCTCAGCCACCCGAGCCACTGCCTGTTCACCCCGCTACCATCCAGAATGCGATGTCAGTACAGGTGCATCAAAGCTGGGACCGAGAGACTGAAAGCTTCTATCTACTTTTGAATATCTTGGCCATGTCACTCATGCTGCCAAACATACCCTCGTAAAACTGACCATTTTACCGATCCTCAACTTCGGCGATGTCATTGACAAAATAGTCTCCAACACCCTACTCAACAAATTGGATGTAGTCTATCACAGTGCCATCCGTTCTGTCACCAACGTCCCATATACTACCCATCACTGCGACCTGTACGCTCTCGTTGGCTGGCCCTCGCTTCATACTTGTCGCCAAACCCACTGCCTCCAGGTCATCTACAAGACCCTGCTAGCTAAAGTCCTGCCTTATCTCTGCTCACTGGTCACCATAGCAGCACCCACCCGTAGCACGCATTCCAGCAGGTATATCTCACTTGTCACCCACAAGGCCAATTCCTCCTTTGGCCGCCTCTCCTTCCAGTTCTCTGCTGCCAATGACTGGAACGAACTACATAAATCTCTGAAACTGGAAACACTTATCTCCCTTAGCTTTAAGCACCAGCTCTCAGAGCAGCTCACAGATTACTGCACCTGTACATAGCTATATATAGCCCAAACAACTACCCATTCCTCTACTGTATTTATTTATTTATTTATTTTGCTCCGTTGCACCCCAGTATTTCTACTTTGCACACTCATCTACTGTCAAATCTACTCTTCCGGTGTTTTAATTGCTATATTGTATTTACTTCGCCACCATGGCCTATTTATAGTCCCCACTAGCTGGCCAAAGCAAAGCAAAAACAGGTTTTAGAAATTTTTGCAAATTTATTAAAAAGGTAAAGAGAAATACTGTATAAGTATTCAGACCCTATGCTATGGGATTCTAAATTGAGCTCAGGTGCATCCTGTTTCCATTGATCACCTTTGAGATGATTGGAGTACACCTGTGGTAAATACAATTGACAGTGCACGTCAGAGCAAAAACCAAGCCATGAGGTCGAAGGATTTGTCCTTAGACAGCATTGTGTTTAGGCACAGATTTTGGGAAGGGTACTTAAACATTTCTGCAGCATAGAAGGTCCCCAATAACACAGTGGCCTTCATCATTCTTAAATTGAACCACCAAGACTCTTCCTAGAGCTGGCCACCCTGCCAAACTGGGCATTCGGGGGAGAAGGGCCTTGGTCAAGGAGGTGACCAAGAACCCGATGGTCACTCTGACAGAGCTCTCAAGTTCCTCTGTGGAGATGGGAGAACCTTCCAGAAGGCAACCATCTCTGCAACACTCCACCAATCAGGACTTTATGGTAGAGGTGCCAGACAGAAGCCACTCTTCAATACAAGTCACATGACAGCCCGCTTGGAGTTTGCCCGAAGGCACCTAAAGACTCCCAGACCACGAGAAACAAGATTCTCTGCTCTGATGAAACCAAGATTGAACTCTTTGGCGTGAATGCCAAGTGTCATGTCTGGAGGAAACCTGGCACCATTCCTATGGTGAAGCATGTTGGTAGCAGCATCATGCTTTGGAGTTGTTTTCAGTGGTAGGGGCTGGGAGACCAGTCAGGATCGAGGCAAAGATGAACGGAGCAAAGTACAGAGAGATCCTTGATGCAAACCTGCTCCAGAGTGTCCTCAGACTGGGGCGAAGGTTCACCTTCCAACAGGACAAAGACCCTAAGCACAGAGCCAAGACAACACAGGGGTGGCTTCGGGACAAGTCTCTAAATTTCCATGAGTGGCTCAGCAAGAGCCCGGACTTGAACCCAATCGAACATCTCTGGAGAGACCTGAAAATACCTGTACAGCAACGCTCCCCATCCAACCTGACAGAGCTTGAGAGGATCTGCAGAGAAGAATGGGAGAAACAGTCAAAATACAGATGTGCCAAGCTTGTAGCATCATACCTAAGAACAATCCATGCTGTAATCGCTGCCAAAGGTGCTTCAACAAAGTACTGAGTAAATACTTTTTATTTTTTTATAAATGAGCAAAAATGTCTAAAAAACCTGTTTTTGCTTTGTCATTGTGGGGTATTGTGTGTAGGCTGTAATGTTAGAAAATGTGGAAAAAGTCAAGGGGTGTAAAGGGTGTGTAACTGGTGGCATGGAAGTCAGACGCAGGAGAGCAGAACTAGATAATAGCCGGAGCAGTTTAATACCAAAACCAACGGCATCAAGAGAATAACAACACAGGTACAAAACACGACGCGCACCAGTAACATAGTGCACAAGCACTTATAACAAACAATACCACACAAAGATATGGGGGGGAACAGAGGGTTAAATACACAACACGTAATGAGGGAATGACAACCAGGTGTGTGGGAAAACAAGACAAAACAAATGGAAAATGAATCGGCGATGGCTAGAAGACCGGTGACGTCGACCGCTGAACACCGCCCGAACAAGGAGAGGAACCGACTTCAGTAGAAGTCGTGACAAGGGGTCTGAATACAATATCGAAGGCACCTTATACACACACATACACATACTCCGGACTCCGACATTGCATCCTAATATTTCTATATTTCTTAATTTCATTAATTTACTTTTATATTGGTGTGTATTGTTAGATATTACTGCACTATTGGAGCTAGGAACACAAGCATTTCGCTATACCCAAATAAAATTTGATTTGATTTGATTTGATACCCACAATATCATCTGCTAAATATGTGTTTGCAACTAATACATTTTTTAAATTTGATTCAAAGGTTATGTATGCCTGTTTATGAGAAATTACTTTTCTGTCTCCACTCCTGTGACCCCCCCTAACAACACAGAGAACAACGTGCACACGCACACATTCATGCACGTACACACACGTAGAGATAGAGTTGTCTCTCGAGCGTTTGAAAAGCTGGTCTCTAAATTGGGAGGAATATTTGACAAATATTCCATGGCTTTTATGGGTCTGCCAGAGGAGAAAAAAAAGAATGGGGGAAGAAATCAGAATGATTGAGGGCAGAAGTGAGAGAATAAAAGTACAGCAGAGAGACAGATAATGAGTGAGGGCACAAGACTGACTGTGGGTCAGTAAAATAGCCTTATCCAGAATCTGCAGGCTATAACAAAAAAAATACTTATTTTCCACTCTTTCTATTAAAATTCCAACAGGCCCAGGTATGTGTGTGTGTGTGTGTGTGTGTGTGTGTGTGTGTGTGTGTGTGTGTGTGTGTGTGCGTGTGCGTGTGCGTGTGCGTGTGCGTGTGCGTGTGCGTGTGCGTGTGCGTGTGTGTGTGTGTGTGTGTGTGTGTGTGTGTGTGTGTGTGTGTGTGTGTGTGTGTGTGTGTGTGTGTGTGTGTGTGTGTGTGTGTGTGGTGCGTATGTTTGACCATCTACTGTGCACACTAGGAAACATCATAGAACACAGGAAAAAGAGAGAAAGGGGGAAAGAGAGTGAGAGAGAGATAAATAAAGATGAGAGTACAATATGAAGTGATAGATTCATCTGCATGGTGTGCCATCTTTCTTTTGATAAGAGCCTGTAAATAGTTTGTGTCACTGCCAGTGGGGTTTCAAAGCCAAGCATTTAGCCATTTGGGTGGATATCAAAGGCATGCGTTTGTCCATTTCTCTTCCTTTGCTTTTATGGGAGAGGAGAATAATCCTTGTTTCCTCTCTCTCGGCAGTAGTACAGAAACCTGTCTCTCTCACAGGCAGTAAATACCCTTCAGAAATGTTCCCTCTAAACTGCGTGCGTATGCTGAGCAGCTCTTGGAGCAGTCCCACACAGAATTGCCAGAATAATAACAGTCGCTTTCAATGCAAAAAATCAAATTTAACTTCAAGACTGATTTGGTGATTTTGCTGTAGGCTGTGGAGCTCATAGGAGTAGCCTTGTTCAATTTCACAGGCATGAGTGGTTCTTACATCACCCGGACTGAGAGTAGTCTAAGTATATGTACATTTAAGATCACAGAGCAGAGCCTCTTGTAGCCATGTGCACATTTGCTGATATTCTTTGCTAGTTAGGGAGTTACTAGCCCGGTTAAATCTAATTTTGGTCAGGAACGCAGGATTGATTGCTTCATACAAGAGCACAATACTTGTACACATGGACTGATGCTTTACCTTTCCGAAAGCGAAAATCACTTCAGTGAAAGTTTTAAGGAAGTCATTCAAAAACCTCTAAATAACCTATCATTTACATTCTCACAGCGTTAATGAAACCTCCCTTGAAAACGTTCAAGAAACCTAGGCAAAACATTTGAAGAACCTCCCTGCAACCTAAAAATAAATGTTCCCAGAACAGGCAACATTTTCACTTCTATTCTCAGAAGTTTAAAAAACATTTAGTTTTACTGGTCAGGAAATGTGTAGCTTCGTTCCCACAACCAATGTGAAACCAAAAACATACGTTCCCACAACTTCCAAGGAACTAAATATGCTACCTGGGATGGCGCACGGCCCATTCAACTTCTACACCTCAAACTGAGTTTGCCTCACTGCGAATCCACTGTTAACTAGACTCCATCTCTGGCTGAAACTACTGGGGCATCAATCTGATGTATAGAATCAAAACATCCAATGTAATTTTCCCAACGCACAGAGTATCCAATAAAACCATCCTACTCTGCACGCTCTTCCATCCGAGCAGCCTGTCTTTGTTTGTCTACCCACGGTGTCTGGCGAGCTCGGTGCTGTGTGTGCAGGAAGAGCTGCAGACGGGAAGCTGTGAGAGCAGAATATCATTATGGTACAGGGCAGATCTTCGCTATTTGCTCTCCATCAACAGCAGCTCCAACATATAGTGTCCTCAGCTGTCGTTTGACCAATGGAGCTTTCAGATGCATTGTTTAGATTGGACACAACATCTTCCCTTCAGAAATGATTAGAACCGGATATAAAATGCAGTCAAGTGATTTGCCGTGACAGATTTTGACATATCCCCGACTGACAAAGCAGACACATATACGCACAAAGACGTCCACACACACACACACACACACACACACACACACACACACACACACACACACACACACACACACACACACACACACACACACACACACACACACACACACACACACACACACACACACACACACACACACACACACTTAATGGTAACCCAATGTGTAACAATGTTTCTTCCGTCCCTCTCCTCGCCCCTACCTGGCTCGAACCAGGGACCCTCTGCACACATCAACAACAGTCACCCACGAAGCATCGTTACCCATCACTCCACAAAAACCACAGCCCTTGCAGAGCAAGTGGAACACCTACATCAAGGTCCTCAGAGTGAGTGACGTCACCGATTGAAACGCTATTAGCGCGCACCACCGCTAACTAGCTAGCCGTTTCACATCGGTTACAAATGCACTGGCTTGATGTTAAAAATGAAGCAGTTCAGCACAAAGCCCATTATCCAAAGCAGGGTTCCCAAACCTTTTCACTCAGGCCCCCCTTCCAGCATTGGCTTGTGTGTGGCTGCTCGAGCATGAAACCCATTTCATGAAGCTTCCGACGAACAGTTCTTGTGCTGACGTTGCTTCCAGAGGCAGTTTAGAACTCAGTAGTGAGTGTTGCAACCGAGGACAGATGTTTTTACGCTCCACGTGCTTCAGCACTTGTGTGGCCTACCACTCCGCGGCTGAGCCGTTGTTGCTCCTAGACGTTTCCACTTCACAATAACAACACTTACAGTTGATCAGGGCAGCTCTAGCAGGGCAAATATTTGACAAACTGACTTGTTGGAAAGGTGGCATCCTATGACAGGGCCAAGTTAAATGTCACTGAGCTCTTCAGCAAGGCCATTCTACTGCCAATGTTTGTCTATGGATATTGCATGGGTGTGTGCTCGATGTTATACACCTGTCAGCAACTGGTGTGGCTGAAATAGCCAAATCCATTAATTTTGAAGGTGTGTCCACATACTTTTGTATATATAGTGTATTTCTATGGGCACCAGCACTTTTCATGACACACAGTGTTCACACCCCTCTTGTTGGCGGAGAGAAGAATTTGCAGCTTTACACCCCCGCACCTCCTCTGCAGACCCACAGTTTGGGAACCATTGATCTAAAATGGGCAAGTCTTCTACACAACAGTCTATGTGCTAGTCTTCTACACAGCAGTCTATGGGTTAGTCTTCTACACAACAGTCTATGTGCTAGTCTTCTACACAACAGTCTATGCTAGTCTTCTACACAACAGTCTATGTGCTAGTCTTCTACATAACAGTCTATGTGCTAGTCTTCTACACAACAGTCTATGTGCTAGTCTTCTACATAACAGTCTATGTGCTAGTCTTCTACACAACAGTCTATGTGCTAGTCTTCTACACAGCAGTCTATGGGTTAGTCTTCTACACAACAGTCTATGTGCTAGTCTTCTACACAGCAGTCTATGGGTTAGTCTTCTACACAACAGTCTATGTGCTAGTCTTCTACACAACAGTCTGTGCTAGTCTTCTACACAACAGTCTATGTGCTAGTCTTCTACACAACAGTCTGTGCTAGTCTTCTACACAACAGTCTATGTGCTAGTCTTCTACACAACAGTCTATGTGCTAGTCTTCTACACAACAGTCTATGTGCTAGTCTTCTACACAACAGTCTATGTGCTAGTCTTCTACACAACAGTCTATGTGCTAGTCTTCTACACAACAGTCTATGTGCTAGTCTTCTACACAACAGTCTATGTGCTAGTCTTCTACACAACAGTCTATGTGCTAGTCTTCTACACAGCAGTCTATGTGCTAGTCTTCTACACAACAGTCTATGTGCTAGTCTTCTACATAGCAGTCTATGGACTAGTCTTTCATTACAGAGCCGAGTTCAGCAGTAATGAGAGGATGGAGCAGGGCCCAGTGTGTGTTTACTTCCCAGGTAACCTGGGTCAGGACTAAACGAACTGCATATCAACACACACCAAACAGACAGGAGACAGAGCCAAGAAGAGGAGGAGGACGACAAAGAAGGAGAGAGGGAGAGAGCGAGGGCAGTTTCTTGGATTGTGAGTCGGTCCATAATGATTGAATCATCTGAGTAATGCTCCTTCTGGGTAAACAACAAAGACAGTAAATCTTTTGGGTGAGTCCATCTGAGACCTGTCTAGTAAAACCCTTCTCATATGGGCTTCCTATTACACAACATTGCTTTGTGTGACATCACTATGATAAATGCCATGCGTGCCACTCACGTGTGAGAGCAACAAAAGAGAACAGAGTATGTAAACAGCAACAACCCTTAGCCCCTTTCCCTAGCCCCTACAACTTCAGTGTTGGCAGATTTAAATGATCATGTATAGGATGAAGCAATATGGCAGATGCTTTTCTAAGCCCATCTCAAAGGTGTCATCACTATTTTGCCCATAGGTTTCCTTCAAATCTGCAGTCCCATTCGTATTGTGATACAAATTCAACAAACCTTTTTCAGATATAAACAATACCAATTATCTGCATATTTCAATCTTGTTTACATTAAATAGTGACGCCAGTGAAAATAGTCATAGGGGACCACCCAGCCCACTCCCACTGTTAAGGCCTCGCCTACTCCTTAGAGGGAGAATTACATTGTGTGTGTGTGTGTGTGTGTGTGTGTGTGTGTGTGTGTGTGTGTGTGTGTGTGTGTGTGTGTGTGTGTGTGTGTGTGTGTGTGTGTGTGTGTGTGTGTGTGTGTGTGTGTGTGTGTGTGTGTGTGTGTGTGTGCAAGCGTTTGTCTGTATTGCCTTGGTTGAGTTGAAGGTGCTTGGGTTGCTAAATCTAAAAGCCTTTGGCATGATCTCAAACTCTTGGTCATATCTATAACAAATTGGCCATAAATCCAACCATTTGGCCCCATCTCAAACCTCTGGCCAAATCTCAAGTCCTCAGCTGTATTTATAACCATTAGGCCTCATCTCAAACCTCTGGCCATGTCTCAGTCCTCAGCCATATCTATAACCATTTGGCCGGATCAAGCCCTGTATTGTGTGTATATCAGAGCTGTGTTTATTGCCCGTGGTTTACCATTGGTATGTAAGGTCTCCCATAGTCAAGCTCGTGGTCACCTTGCTTCAGTATGCCTGGCCCTGACGTACACACTGACAGAGACACACCGTACACAGAGAGAGAGACACACACACATTAACAGACACACACACTCCCACAGAAAGAGACACATGCAAACTTTGACAGACACACACATACACACTGACAGAGGCTTGTCAAATTAAACTATTTTAGCTGCAGTGGTGACAGCAGCACGAGACAGGGCTCAGATTAGAGCTGAATAACTGAGGTGAGACTGGGATTCTGGCCAGGGAGAGAGAGGGGAGGGTGGGGGTTTGGCCAGGGAGAGAGAGAGAGAGGAGGGTGGGGGTCTGGCCAGGGAGAGAGAGAGAGGAGGGTGGGGGTCTGGCCAGGGGGAGAGAGAGAGAGAGGAGGGTGGGGGTCTGGCCAGGGAGAGAGAGGGGAGGGTGGGGGTTTGGCCAGGGAGAGAGAGAGAGGAGGGTGGGGTCTGGCCAGGGAGAGAGAGAGAGGAGGGTGGGGTCTGGCCAGGGAGAGAGAGAGAGGAGGGTGGGGGTCTGGCCAGGGGGAGAGAGAGAGAGGAGGAGGGTGGGGGTCTGGCCAGGGAGAGAGAGAGAGAGAGAGAGGAGGGTGGGGGTCTGGCCAGGGAGAGAGAGAGAGACAGGAGGATGGGGGTCTGGCCAGGGAAGAGAGAGAGAGAGAGAGAGAGACAGGAGGGTGGGGGTCTGGCCAGGGAGAGAGAGAGAGACAGGAGGGTGGGGATCTGGCCAGGGAGAGAGAGAGAGAGGAGGGTGGGGGTCTGGCCAGGGGGAGAGAGAGAGAGAGAGAGAGAGAGCGAGAGGAGGGTGGGGATCTGACCAGGGGAGAGAGAGAGAGAGGAGGGTGGGGGTCTGGCCAGGGAGAGAGAGACAGAGAGAGAGAGAGAGAGAGAGAGAGAGAGAGAGAGAGAGAGAGAGAGAGAGAGAGGAGGGTGGGGGTCTGGCCAGGGAGAGAGAGAGAGGGGAGGGTGGGGGTCTGGCCAGGGAGAGAGAGAGAGAGAGAGAGAGGAGGGTGGGGGTTTGGCCAGGGAGAGAGAAGAGGAGGGTGGGGGTATAAAGGGAAGACAGAGAGCCTGTTATCCCACCAGCCCAATCCTCCAACCAGCCATCCTTGGCCCCACTGTTCTGGCTGTCTGTCCCATGAAACCTGGTTCCCCCTCCAGAAGCCTGTCTGTAAAATCTGTCCGGGCACTAGACCACAGAAATAGGAGAGGGTGATAGAGGGAGAGGGGGGGAGTGAAAGACGGAGAGAGAAAGAGAAAATAAGAGAGGTGGGGGAAGAGAAAGAGAAGTGGGGAGAAAGATTTACCGTTGTATTAAAGACTTGAGGGAAGAAAAGAGAGGAAAAAGGATTTTTCTGGACTTTTAAAAGGTCTGTGAATAAATCACAGGTCCTACTGTACCATGAGACTTAGACTGTGATTAACGGGCGAGCACTTCACACACCTGTTGGGGAAGACAAAGAGAGAGAGAGTGATTTGATAATCTGCTCAGTCCACTGTATACAGATATATGGATTACAATGAACCTAGATGACCCATACCCTTTGAAAGATACATAGGCACGGACACACAGACCACTGGGACTTTCGAATGTGTGATCACTCCAATACTGCCTGTGCCCAAACCCGGTACTGCCTCATTGCTCCTAACCTCCTGCTGAAAATGGTACACTCCACTTATCCTCCTCCCCTAAAATTCCTGAGGATGGTAATCTCCATTTATCCTTCTCCCCTAAATTCCCAAGGATGGTATGGTCCATATATCCCCCTCTCCTTAAGATTTTACAGACGTTCTTACCCAGAGCGACTTACAGAAGCAATTAGGGTTAAGAGCCTTGCTCAAGGGCAGACCGGCAGATTTTTCACAGGCTCAACGCTCTTAACCGTTAGGCTACCTGCCACCCCCAATGACAATTAACTCCTGAGCATGGTATGGTCCATTTATCCACCTCCCCTAAACGCCTGAGGATGGTATCCTCCAAAATGCTGTTACAACACAAATGGGATTTAGACATGCATGGAGCAGGCACTATTTAAACACACTAAAGACTGTTAAATGGCTGTTTAAATCATTGGAATATACCATTCTCTCCCCCTCCTCAGAAGTGAGCAGGGAGGTTTTTCGGGTGGATAGCCTAACTCTCAGTGGTAAAGAATAAGAAACATGGCTGCTGATGACTGTATAGCCATCCCCATATACACAGCTGAAAGTCATATTGAGCTCTGACTTTCCCTTTTGCCCTTCCTCTCCCTCCCGGAGCCTTTGACAGGGATGTCGCCAGGGCCAAGAACAGCTGGGAGAGGTCATCTTTCACTTTATAGCGCTCACTCTAACACACAGACACTAAGAAAACAGAGAGGCCATGAAGATCTGGGCTCAGCCCCGCCCACAGCAAGCTGGGACGTTTTATTGTTTACTTTTTAAAGACATTCTTTCATAAAACGGATAGAGAGAAATGGGGGGATGCAGGGAGGGAGGATGTATTCCAGGGCTTAGATCCTCTCTGCTGTGATAGGGTCTGCCAGGGTGTAGCCCCGCATGCCAAAGGCTACACACACACACACACAAAGCTCTCCTCTGACTGGCCGGTAGGGATATGGTTAGCCAGTGAGGGTGAAACAACGAAAAAGGGAGAGAGTGATAGACAAAACCTCTTACAAACAGCGAGAAAGACAGAAAGACAGAAACATGAGACATATAGTTACAGTAGTATACCACTGGGCAACAACTGGTTGAATCAATGTTGTTTATACATTATTTCAACAAAATAATTCTATGTGATGACTGACATTGAATCAAGGTGGACAACTGATTGGATTTCCAAAAAGTCATCAATATAGGGGAATTATGTGGTTTTTTCACCCAACTTTTTTTGTTATTATTATTATTTCATATTGAATTCACATTAGATGACAACTCAACCAAAGGTAAATCAAAACTAGACATTGAAATGAAGTTTGTGCCAAGTGGGATATCCAATACTACATGATCCACAGGAGTAGGCGAGCATGGCAGACAGACTCAGCAGTGAGATCAATGAGAGTTCACTGCTGCTCCACACTTCACACAGCAGGAGGATATGACACATCCACAGAGGATAGACAGCAGGAGGGGAGAGGAGGAGAGGGAGGAGGAGAGGATGGGAGAGGGGAGGGAGGAGGAGAGGAGGAGGAGAGGAGGGGAGAGGAGAGGAGGAGTAGGGAGGAGGAGAGGAGGGGAGAGGAGGAGGAGGGGAGGGGAGAGGAGGAGGAGAGGAGGAGAGGAGGAGGGGAGAGGAGGAGAGGGAGGCGGAGAGGAGGAGAGGGAGGCGGAGAGGCTGGGAGAGGAGGAGAGGGAGGAGGAGAGGAGGGGAGAGGACGGGGAGGGAGGAGGAGAGGGAGGGGGAGGAGGAGAGGAGGAGGGGGAGAGGAGGAGGAGGGGAGAGGAGGGGAGGGAGGGAGGGAGGAGGAGAGGAGGGGAGAGAGGAGAGGAGGAGAGGGAGGAGGAGAGGAGGGGAGAGGAGGAGGAGTGGAGGAGAGGGAGGCGGAGAGGAGGAGAGAGGGAGGGGGAGAGGAGGAGAGGAGGGGGAGAGGGACGGGATGGAGGAGGGGAGGAGAGGGAGGGAGGGAGGGGGGGGGGAGAGGAGGAGGGGGAGGAGAGGAGAGGAGGAGGAGGAGAAGGAGGAGGAGAGGAGGGGAGGGAGGAGGAGGAAGAGGAGAGGAGAGGAGAGGAGGGAAGGCGGAGGGAGGAGGAGGAGGAGAGGAGGAGAGAGGAGGGAGGGAGGAGGAAAGGAGGAGGGGAGGGAGGAGGAGGAGGAGAGGAGGGAGAGGAGGGGAGGGGGGGAGGAAGGAGGAGAGGAGAGGGGGAGGAGGAGAGGGGGGGAGGAGGGGAAGGAGGAGGAGAGGAGGGGAGAGGAGAAGAGGAGGGGAGAAGAGGAGAGGGAGGAGGAGAGGATGGGAGAGGAGGAGAGGAGGAGGAGTGGAGGGGAGAGGAGGAGAGGGAGGCGGAGAGGAGGAGAGGGAGGCAGAGAGGAGGAGAGGGAGGAGGGGAGAGGAGGGGAGGAGGGGAGAGGAGGAGAGGGAGGAGGAGAGGAGGGGAGAGGAGGAGGAGAGGAGGGGAGAGAGGAGGGAGGGAAGAGAGGAGGGGGGAGAGGAGGGGAAAGGGAGGAGGAGAGGAGGAGAGAGGGAGGGGAGGGGGAGGGGAGAGGAGGAGGATAGGAGGAGGAGAGAGGAGGAGAGAGGAGGGGAGAGAGGAGGAGAGGAAGAGAGGAGAGGAGGGGAGGGGAGGGAGGGGGAGGAGAGAGAGGAGGGGAGGGAGGAGGGGAGGGAGGAGGAGAGGGGGGGGAGGGGAGGGGAGGAGGAGAGGAGGAGGGAGGGAGGGAGGAGGAGAGGAGGGGAGAGAGGAGGGGATGGAGGAGGAAAGGAGGAGAGGGAGGAGGAGAGGGAGGGGAGGAGGGAGGGAGGGAGGGAGGGAGGGGGGGAGGGAGGAGAGGAGGAGGGAGAGGAGGGGAGGGAGGAGGAGAGGAGGAGTGGAGAAGAGGAGGGGAGAAGAGGAGAGGGAGGAGGAGAGGATGGGAGAGGAGGAGAGGGAGGAGGGAGAGGAGGAGGAAAGGAGGGGAGGGAGGAGGAGAGGGAGGAGGAGGAGAGGAGGAGAGAGGATGGGATGGAGGAGGAAAGGAGGAGAGGGAGGAGGAGGGAGGGAGGAGGAGAGGAGGAGGAAAGGAGGGAGGGAGGAGGAGAGGGAGGAGGAGGAGGGAGGGAGGAGAGGGGAGGGGATGGAGGAGGAAAGGAGGAGAGGGAGGAGGAGGGGAGGGAGGAGGAGAGGGAGGGGGGAGGAGGAGAGGAGGAGGGGAGAGGAGGGGAGGGAGGAGGAGAGGAGGAGTGGAGAAGAGGAGGGAGAAGAGGGAGAGGGAGGAGGGAGAGGATGGGAGAGGAGGAGAGGGAGGAGGAGAGGGAGGAGGAAAGGAGGGGGAGAGGAGAGGAGGAGAGGGAGGAGGAGAGGAAGGAGGAGAGGAGGGGAGGGGGAGGTGGAGGGGGGGAGGAGGAGAGGAGGGGAAAGGGAGGAGGGAGAGGAGGAGAGGGAGGAGGAGGGGAGGGGAGGGGAGGAGAGGGAGGGGAGGGAGGAGGGAGGAGGAGAGGAGAGGGGGGAGGGATGGGAGGGAGGGTAGAGGGGGGAGGAGGAGGGAGGGAGGAGTAGAGGAGGGGGAGGCGGAGAGGGAGGAGGAGAGGAGGGGAGAGGGGACGGGAGGGAGGAGGGAGAGGAGAGGAGGGGGGAGGAGGTGGGGAGGGAGGGAGGAGGGGAGGGGAGGGGAGAGAGGAGGAGAGGAAGAGAGGGGAGGAGGGGGAGAGGAGAGGGAGGAGGAGAGGATGGGAGAGGAGGAGAGGGAGGAGGAGAGGAGGAGAGAGGAGGGGATGGAGGAGGAGGGAGGAGAGGGAGGAGGGAGGAGGAGGGAGGGGAGGGGGAGGAGGAGAGGGAGGGGGGAGGAGGAGAGGAGGAGGGGGAGAGGGAGAGGATGGGAGGGAGGAGGAGAGGAGGAGTGGAGAAGAGGAGGGAGAAGAGGAGAGGGAGGAGGAGAGGATGGGAGAGGAGGAGAGGGAGGAGGAGGGGAGGAGGAGGAAAGGAGGGAGAGGAGAGAGGAGGAGAGGGAGGAGGGGGGAGGAGGAGAGGAGGGGAAAGGGAGGGGAGGGGAGGAGGAGAGGGAGGAGGGGAGAGGAGGGGAGGAGAGGAGGAGAGGGAGGAGGAGAGGAGGGGAGAGGACGGGAGGGAGGAGGAGAGGAGGGTAGGAGGGGAGGGAGGAGGAGAGGAGGGGAGAGGCGGAGAGGGAGGAGGAGAGGAGGGGAGAGGGGACGGGAGGGGGAAGAGAGGAGGGGAGAGGAGGGGGGGAGGAGGTGGGGAGGGAGGAGGAGGAGGGGGGGAGGAGGGAGAGGAGGAGAGGAAGGAGGGAGGGGAGAGGAGAGGAGGGAAGCGGAGGGAGGAGGAGGAGAGGAGGAGAGAGGAGGGAGGGAGGAGGAAAGGAGGAGGGGAGGGAGGAGGAGGAGAGGAGGAGAGAGCAGGGGAGGGAGGAGGAAAGGAGGAGAGGGAGGAGGAGAGGAGGGGAGGAGGGGAAGGAGGAGGAGAGGAGGGGAGAGGAGAAGAGGAGGGGAGAAGAGGAGAGGGAGGAGGAGAGGATGGGAGAGGAGGAGAGGAGGAGGAGAGGAGGAGAGAGGAGGGGATGGAGGAGGAAAGGAGGAGAGGGAGGAGGAGAGGAGGGGAGGAGGGGAGTGAGGAGGAGAGGGAGGGGGGAGGAGGAGAGGAGGAGGGGAGAGGAGAGGATGGGAGGGAGGAGGAGAGGAGGAGTGGAGAAGAGGAGGGGAGAAGAGGAGAGGGAGGAGGAGAGGATGGGAGAGGAGGAGAGGGAGGAGGAGAGGAGGAGGAAAGGAGGGGAGAGGAGGGGAGGAGGAGAGGGAGGAGGGGGGAGGAGGAGAGAGGAGGGGAAAGGGAGGAGGAGAGAGGAGGAGAGGGGGAGGAGGGAGAGGAGGGGAGGAGAGGAGGAGAGGGAGGAGGAGAGGAGGGGAGAGGGGCGGGAGGGAGGAGGAGAGGAGGGTAGGAGGGGAGGGAGGAGGGAGGGAGGGGAGAGCGGCGGAGGGAGGGAGGAGAGGAGGGGAGAGGGACGGGAGGGAGGAAGAGAGGAGGGGAGAGGAGGGGGAGGAGGTGGGGAGGGAGGAGGAGAGGAGGGGAGGGAGGAGGAGAGGAAGAGAGGAGGGGAGAGGAGAGGAGGGAAGCGGAGGGAGGAGGAGGAGAGGAGGAGAGAGGAGGGAGGGAGGAGGAAAGGAGGAGGGGAGGGAGGGAGGAGGAGAGGAGGAGAGAGCAGGGGAGGGAGAGGAGGAAGGAGGAGAGGGAGGAGGAGAGGGAGGGGAGGAGGGGAAGGGGAGGAGAGGGAGGGGGGAGAGGGAGAAGGAGGGGGAGAAGAGGAGAGGGAGGAGGAGAGGATGGGAGAGGAGGAGAGGAGGAGGAGAGGAGGAGGAGTGTAGGGTAGAGGAGGAGAGGGAGGCGGAGAGGAGGAGAGGGAGGCAGAGAGAGGAGGAGAGGGAGGAGGGGAGGGGGGAGGGGGGAGAGGAGGAGAGGGAGGGAGGAGAGGAGGGAGGGAGGAGGAGAGGAGGGGAGAGAGGAGGAGAGGAAGGAGGAGGGGAGAGGAGGGGAAAGGGAGGAGGAGAGGAGGGAGAGGGAGGAGGGGAGGAGGGGAGAGGAGGAGGATAGGGAGGAGGGAGGAGGAGAGAGGAGGGAGGAGGGAGGAGAGGAAGATAGGAGAGGAGGGGAGGGGAGGGAGGAGGGGAGGGAGGAGGAGGGGGGGAGGGGGGGGGAGAGGGAGGAGGAGAGGGGAGGGGGAGGGAGGTGGAGAGGGAGGAGGAGGGAGAGGAGGGAGGGGAGGGGATGGAGGAGGAAAGGAGGGGAGGGAGGAGGAGAGGAGGGGAGGAGGGGAGGGAGGAGGAGAGGGAGGGGGAGGGGGAGGAGAGGAGGAGGGGGAGAGGAGGGGAGGGAGGAGGAGAGGAGGAGTGGAGAAGAGGGAGGGGAGAAGAGGGAGGGAGGAGGAGGAGAGGAGGGGGGAGAGGAGGGAGAGGGAGGAGGGAGGAGGAGGAAAGGAGGGGGGGGGAGGAGAGGGAGGAGGGGAGGAGAGGAGGAGAGAGGGAGGGGATGGAGGAGGAAAGGGAGGAGAGGGAGGAGGAGGGGAGGGAGGAGGAGAGGGAGGGGGAGGAGGAGAGGAGGAGGAGGAGGGGGAGGGAGGGAGGAGGAGAGGAGGAGTGGAGAAGAGGAGGGAGAGAGAGGAGAGGGAGGAGGGAGGATGGGAGAGGAGGAGAGGGAGGAGGAGGGGAGGAGGAAGGAGGGAGAGGAGAGGAGGAGAGGGAGGAGGAGAGGAAGGAGGAGAGGAGGGGAGGGAGGAGGAGGGGGAGGAGGAGAGGAGGGGAAAGGGAGGAGGAGAGGAGGAGAGGGAGGAGGGGAGAGGAGGGGAGGAGAGGAGAGGAGGAGAGGGAGGAGGAGAGGAGGGGAGAGGATGGGAGGGAGGAGGAGAGGAGGGGAGGAGGGGAGGGAGGAGGAGGGAGGGGAGGGAGGCGGAGAGGGAGGAGGAGAGGGAGGGGAGAGGGACGGGAGGGAGGAGGAGAGGGAGAGGGAGGGGGAGGAGGTGGGGAGGGAGGGAGGAGGGGAGGGGGATAGAGGAGGAGAGGAGAGAGGAGGGGGAGGAGGGAGAAGGAGGGGGAGGTGGAGAGGATGGGAGAGGAGGAGAGGGAGGAGGAGAGGAGGGGAAAGGAGTGGAGGGAGGGAGGGAGAGGGAGGAGGGAGGGAGAGGAGGAGAGAGGAGGGGATGGAGGAGGAGGGGAGGGAGGGGGAGGGAGGAGGAGAGGGAGGGGGAGGAGGAGAGGGGAGGGGGAGGGAGGGGGGAGGGAGGAGGAGAGGAGGAGTGGAGAAGAGGGGGGAGGAGGAGAGGGAGGAGGAGGATGGGAAGGAGGAGAGGGAGGAGGAGGAGGGAGGAGGAGGAAAGGAGGGGGAGAGGAGAGGAGGAGGAGAGGGAGGAGGAGAGGAGGGGAGGGAGGGGGAGGAGGAGGAGAGGAGGGGAAAGGGAGGAGGGAGGAGGAGAGGGAGGAGGGGAGAGGAGGGGGAGGAGAGGAGAGGAGGAGAGGGAGGGAGGAGAGGAAGGGGAGAGGGACGGGAGGGAGGGGAGGAGAGGAGGGGAGGAGGGAGGGAGGAGGGAGAGGAGGGGGAGAGGCGGAGAGGGAGGAGGAGAGGAGGGTAGAGGACGGGAGGGAGGAGGAGAGGAGAGGAGGGGGAGGAGGTGGGGAGGGAGGAGGAGAGGAGGGGATAGAGGAGGAGAGGAAGAGAGGAGGGGAGAGGAGGGAGGAGGAGGAGAGGAAGAGAGAGTAGGGGAGGGAGGAGGAGAGGGAGGAGGAGAGGAGGGGAGAGGAGGAGTGGAGGGGAGAGGAGAGGAGGAGTAGAGGAGGAGAGGAGAGGAGGGGAGAGGAGGAGCGGGAGGAGGAGTGGAGGGGAGAGGAGAGGAGGAGTGTGAGGCGGAGAGGAGGAGAGGATGGGAGAGGAGGTTAGGGAGGAGGAGAGGAGGGTAGAGGACGGGATGGAGGAGGAGAGGAGTCGGAGGAGGAGAGGAGGGGAGAGGAGGAGGGGAGGGAGGAGGAGAGGAGGGGAGAGGAGGGAGGAGGAGGGAGAGGAGGAGACAGGAGGGGAGGGAGGAGGAAAGGAGGAGAGGGAGGAGGAGAGGAGGGGAGGAGAGGAGGAGAGGGAGGAGGAAGAGAGGAGGAGAGGAGGAGGGGGGAGGAGGAAAGGAGGAGAGGGAGGAGGAGAGGAGGGGAGGAGGGGAGGGTGGAGGAGAGGGAGGGGGAGGAGGAGAGGAGGAGTGGAGAAGAGGAGGGGAGAAGAGGAGAGGGAGGAGGAGAAGAGGATGGGAGAGGAGGAGAAGGAGGAGGAGAGGAGGAGGAGAGGAGGGGAGAGGAGAGGAGGAGAGGGAGGAGGAGGAGGAGAGGAAGGGAGAGGAGAGGAGGAGAGAGGAGGAGAGGGAGGCGGAGAGGAGGAGAGGGGGTCGGAGAGAAGGGAGAGGGGGAGGGGAGAGGGAGGGGAGGAGGGGAGAGGAGGAGAGGGAGGAGGAGAGGAGGGGAGGAGGAGGGGAGGGAGGGGGAGGAGAGGAGGGGGAGAGGGGGAGAAGGAGGAGGAGAGGAGGGGAGAGAAGAGGAGAGCAAGAGAGGAGGGAGAGGAGGGGAGGGGAGGTAGGAGGAGAGGAAGGGATAGGAGGAGAGGAGAGGAGGGAGGAGGAGAGGGGAGGGGAGGGGAGAGGAGGAGAGGAGGAGAGGAGGGGAGAGGAGAGGAGGAGAGGGAGGAGGAGGAGGAGAGGAAGGGAGAGGCCTCAGGTTGAGTAGAAGTGGAGATCAGGATCAGGAAGTGTGTGGCTTAAAACTGGGTCCTGAAAATAAACTTTGGTGTTGGTTACTTGGTGGGTCACAAGGATATCCAATCGTTGTGGTTAGAAAGATGTTTCAATTTAGTTTAAAACGTACTATATAAAGTGCAACCTCTAATTGTCCGTTATTGAAATGCAGGTGATGATATTTTGAGAGAGGTTGTTTTGGGCCCTGTGTCTGACAAATGTAACACTGTCTGTGTTTAGTGTGTCTGTGTGTGTGTGTGTGTGTGTGTGTGTGTGTGTGTGTGTGTGTGTGTGTGTGTGTGTGTGTGTGTGTGTGTGTGTGTGTGTGTGTGTGTGTGTGTGTGTGTGTGTGTGTGTGTGTGTGTGTGTGTGTGTGTGTGTGTGTGTGTGTGTGTCCAGTCAGCCTCCATCCCAAGAGTTAGAATCTCAAGGTTAAACTCAAGGATATGATTTCTTGCTCCCTTATCCTTACCTACAGCTACAGGGTGTACACTACATTACAATATTGTCACACCCTGATCTGTTTCACCTGTTCCTGTGATTGTCTCCACCCCCTCCAGGTGTTGCTTATTTTCCTCAGTGTATTTATCCCTGTGTTTCCTGTCTCTCTCTGCCAGTTCGTCTTGTATGTTTCCAGGTCAACCAGCGGTTTCCCCGGTCTCCTGCTTTTTCTATTCTCTTTTGCCTGTCCTCCCGGTTTTGATCCTTGCCTGTTTCTGGACTTTGTCCCCGCCTGCCTGACCATTCTGTCTGCCTTGACCATTCTGTCTGCCTTGACCATTCTGTCTGCCTTGACCACGAGCCTGTCTGCCTTGACCACGAGCCTGTCTGCCTTGACCACGAGCCTGTCTGCCTTGACCACGAGCCTGTCTGCCTTGACCACGAGCCTGTCTGCCTTGACCACGAGCCTGTCTGCCTTGACCACGAGCCTGTCTGCCAATCCTGGACTCTGATCTGGTTTTGACCTTTTTCCTGTCCACCACCATTCTCTTGACTACCCTTTTGGATTAATAAACATTTTAAGACACCAACCATCTGCATCTGGGTCTCGACTTGTGTCATGACAAATATGAAAAGAAAGGAAAATACCTGCACCTTGTAAGATGCTCATAGAGGTTTCATTCATAACTAGCAATGTTTTGACCACTTCAGTAGCTTCACTTAGGCAATAGTTGTTGAAGCGTTACTTCATTAAAGTTAGCAGGCCAATACAGCAGGCTTTCATACCAGTAAGAATCTATCTCTCTCTCGCTCTCTCTCTCTCTCTCTCTCTCTCTCACTCACTCACATGCCGGCTGTTGACCAGGCTTCTCTCTCTCTCTCTCACACACACTCTCACATGCCGGCTGTTGACCAGGCTTCAAAGGGCCATGGCCTTGTTTTCAGCTCTTGCCATTAATTACTTCTGCAGATTAATATAACAGAACACATTGTTCACACGCATAGCTCTCCTCTGAGCATAGTTACTAACACACTGAGCTTCAAACACACACACACACATGCTCTCTCAAGCACTGTTCCTCGCACACACACACACTCGCACACATACACACACACTCAAACACTCCTTGGGAGAGTGCACGTGCCTGCCTCACATTTGGGTCATGGAGTCAGACATGTGAAGCCTCTGTGGCTGTGGAGCCCAGAGTGAGTGGATAGGAAGTCCAGCTCGGTCATCAACACACTTAAAACTTCAGAGGGGGGGAAGGAATAACCAGGTAAAACCAGAGGGAGGCTCCACAACTGGCCCTCGGGGACCAGGACTGAGAGGGAGGGAGATAGAGGGGCAGCCTGAGCCGCGTGGGAGAGCTGAGTGCTGGGACTGCCCCAGTGGGCTCACATTGGTAAAGGCTTGACTAACACATACACACACACACTTGAATGCACACTGCACACACACAATCTACAGTTACACACATGGTCATATCTTTCACTGACTCTCACTGCACATACACATGATTATTGACTGCACATTCAAATGGCGGAACTCAATTTCCTATAATATTTACAGTGTAGTTAACGCTGATTGACTGTGTATTACATGAAGAACTGGACCGAGCCGTTTAGCATTCACAGTCCGAGAAAAAAAACCTTGGTGAAGATTTATGAACACAAATTTGGCCTCAGAACCAAAGTAGTCCATATAGCGCTGTGAAAAGCAGCTAGTCCAATAGGCAACACACACACACACACACACACACACACACACACACACACACACACACACACACACACACACACACACACACACACACACACACACACACACACACACACACACACACACACACACACACACACACACACACACACACACACACACACACACAAACACAAACACACATGTAATCATGGGGACATGGTCAATTACTAAAAGCCCACACTCTGACAAGCTATTCATTACAATTATGTACCTCGCAATGGATTTTAACAGCTCCATGGAAATGACCATTCCACATCTAATGGAGTAAAAAAAACACATTGGCTGACTGGGCCTGGGAGGGTATGTTTTCAGGTTCCACAAAATCAACCTCCGCACCCTGCTCTCTGGACCGTCTGTGTGTTCTGTGTGTTCTGTGTGTGTGTGTGTGTGTGTGTGTGTGTGTGTGTGTGTGTGTGTGTGTGTGTGTGTGTGTGTGTGTGTGTGTGTGTGTGTGTGTGTGTGTGTGTGTGTGTGTGTGTGTGTGTGTGTGTGTGTGTGTGTGTGTGTGTGTGTACAGTTGTGGCCAAAAGTTTTGAGAATGACACAAATATGAATTTTCACAGTTTGCTGCCTCAGTGTCTTTAGATATTTTTGTCAGATGTTACTAAGGAATACTGAAGTATAATTACAAGCATAAGTGTCAAAGGCTTTAATTGACAATTACATGAAGTTGATGCAAAGAGTCAATATTTGCCGCGTTGACCTTGTTTTCTCCAGACAAGCTTTTTTCCGGATACCCCAAACAATCGGAAAGGGGATTCATCAGAGAAAATGACTTTACCCCAGTCCTCAGCAGTCCAATCCCTGTACCTTTTGCAGAATATCAGTCTGTCCCTGATGTTTTTCCTGGAGAGAAGTGGCTACTTTGCTGCCCTTCTTGACACCAGGCCATCCTGGCCATCCTGCCAGGTGGATGGATTATTTTATTTTAACTAATTTGTGAATAAAAAAGAAAGAAAAAAGAAAAGAAAAAAATAAGCTTTTTGAGCATATGAAAAAGTTCTGGGATATTTTATTTCAGCTCATGAAACATGGGACCAACCCTGTACATGTTGTGCTTATTGATTTTCTTTCAGTGTGATTGGAGAGCTTGGCGAGTAGCTGTACTCCTGAAGTCAAATGCCCGTCCACAGTAGGGTGTTGACACGTTTGTTAAAGATCTGAAATAGTTTAACCATTAAAACAAGAGTCCTTAATTTGAACAATAACCCCACATTTGTTTAGGTAAAAAGCTGAGGGATAAGCCTGGAGGAATATAACCACTCTCAGATTTATAGACAGAGCTACGGATATAAGGAACCATAATATCAAAGTTAGAACCAGGTTTTCTTGATCTTTTACCCCTTTTTCTCCCCAATTTCATGGTATCCAATTGTTTAGTAGCTACTATCTTGTCTCATCGCTACAACTCCCATACGGGCTCGGGAGAGACGAAGGTTGAAAGTCATGCGTCCTCCGATACACAACCCGGCGAACCAGCCAAGCCCTCCCTAAGCCAATTGTGTGTCGCCCCACAGACCTCCCGGTCCCAGTCGGTTACGACAGAGCCTGGGCGTGAACCCAGAGTCTCTGGGGGCACAGCTGGCACTGCAGTACAGCACCCTTAAACACTGCCCCACCCTGGAGGTGGTTTTAACCATGTTTTGAGGATATATAGCGTTTGGGTACAATGACATTGTCTACTAACATTGGAGTACAACAAGCTTACATTTTCGGTTCTGATGTGGTACGACAGTTGAACTAACCTCATGAGGCATTTCTAAGTTATATTCTTCAAGAATCAATGGGTACATATAATTAATTCATAAGTCAAAAAATATATGTATCAACTACACCAATATACACTACAGGACAAAAAGTATGAGTGCACCTGCTCGTCAAACATCTCATTCCAAAATCTTGGGCATTAATATGGAGTTTGTCCCCCCTTTGCTGCTATAACAGCCTCCACTCTTCTGGGAAGGCTTTCACCTAGATGTTGGAACATTGCTGCAGGAACTTGCTTCCATTCAGCTACAAGAATATTAGTTAGGTCTGGCACTGATGTTGGGCAAATAGGCCTGGCTCGCAGTCGGCATTCCAATTCATCCCAAAGGTCTTCGATGGGGTTGAGGTCAGGGCTCTGTGTAGGCCAGTCATATTCTTCCACACCCATCTGGAAATGGACCTCTCTTTGTGCAAAGGGCGATTGTTATGCTGAAACAGGAAAGGGCCTTCCCCAAACTGTTGCCACAAAGTTGGAAACACAGATTCGTCTAAAATTTTATTGTATGGTGTAGCGTTAAGATTTCCCTTTGCCGGAACTAAGGGGCATAGCCCAAACCATGAAACAGCCCAAGACCATTATTCCTCCTCCACCAAACTTTATAGTTGGCCCTCTGGGGCAGGTAGCATTCTCCTGGCATCCGTCAAACACAGATTAGTCTGTGTGACTGCCAGATGGTGAAGCGTGATTCATCACTCCAGAGAATGTGTTTCCACTGCTCCAGCTGATGCTTGGAATTGCGCAAGGTAATCTTAGGCTTGTGTGAGGCTGCTCGGCCATGGAAATCAATTTCAGGAAGCTCCCAACGCAGTTCTTATGCTGATATTTGCTTCCAGAAGCAGATTGGAACTCAGTAGTAAGTGTTGCATCCGGGGACAGAATATTTTATACCCGCTACGCGTTTCAGCATTCGCCGGTCCTGTTCTGTGAGCTTGTGTGGCCTACCACTTCGCGGCTGAGCCGTTGTTGTTTCTAGATGTTTCCGCTTCACAATAATGTATCCTATAGTTTACTGGACATTTCTAGCAGGGCAGAAATTTGACAAAGTGACTTGTTGGAAATGTGGCACCCCTGTGATGGTGCCAAGTTGAAAGTCACTGAGCTCTTCATTATGGGTCATTGTACTGCCAATGTTTGTCAATAGAGATTGCATGGCTGTGTGCTCAATTTTATATACCTGTCAGCAACGGGTGTGGCTGAAAGAGACAAATCCACTCATTTGAAGGGGTGTCCACCTACCTTTGTCCATGTAGTGTATTCCTTTCAGGGGAGGCTGGTGGGAGGAGCTATTGGAGGACTGACTCATTGTAATAGCTGGGATACAATCAAACGTGATTTTCATACGTTTGGTGTTTGATTCCAATCCATTAATTCCATTCCAACTATTACAATGAGCCCATCTTTCATTAGTTCCTCTCACCAGCCTCCACTGATTCCTATTTATTTGTATGTCTGGCTGAGATTCCTTCCGTTGCTGTGGAGGAAATGTGGTAGTAATTAGTCAGTTATTCATTCCAGACAGAGTTGTTGAAACTCCAGTGGTCAGCTGACACGTCTCGCCCTGAGGGAGAGTGACGGACCACGGTCCATGTGTATGGTCCTGTTCTGTAGGCTTAGGAATGGACCACCACTGACCACTTACATAGTGTAGGAACAACTGAGTTCACTTGAGTTTCAATGCATTTTCAACTCCTTAATGAAGACCTCTTCTCTATTCCTCACTGAAAGCCCATACCAGTCTAGCCTCCTCTCTATACATGACACTCAAACCACAGAGCAGAGCTTGGGTCATTTGATGGTCTACCAGTTCAGAACATTCATCAGATAGGTGGGAAATGAGATCCAGATTTTCTTTATATACAAAAAAATATATAATAATAATAAAAAACATTCTATGGAGCATAACAAGCAAAGCCTGAGACTGCGGAACACATTTCCATAGAATTAGAATTATAGTTGAATCATCACCAATAGTAGAGATTCCATTGGCTGAGGTAATTACATTAGGAGGCTTTCCTCTTTCCAGCTTCTGATTGGTTCCACAGACTGTTTCACAGAGCCTCATCAAAGGGAGTCACTGGAGCTAAGGGACAGAAACCTACCAGAAGTGGCGGATGAAAGACAATTGGTTGAATAGATGAATGGCGGATGGATCAACAGGCAAACATAAGGCCTGTTCAAAACCTCTCAGAGTCAATGAGAGGGTATTCTTTACACATGTGCAAGAACACACACGCACGTGCACGCACACACACAACTTCTGGCCTCATGAATGTTGTGAAGTCAGCTCCATCAACCCCCAAATGTTGTTAAGATGGCTTTGACCACTCTCACAATGGAGCTCACTGCATCACTGTCTCACATTAACTACCACTTGACAAAAGAGACTAAAGGCACAGACTAAAGGGAGGGACACACACACACACACACACCACCCCTTGCCAACACTAAACAACAGGGCGTCTCTGAGTCCTCAGCATATAAAGTGTTGGTCATCTATTCTTAGCTGTGAATGCAAACAGAAATAAAAAAAGGAAAACAGTGTGTGTGTGTTCGTGTGCGTGCCTGTGCATGTGTCATACATCTACTTTTATTTGGGCTGCAATTTCTGAGGCTTATAACTCTAATGAACTTATCCTCTGCAGCAGAGGTAACTCTGGGTCTTCCTTTCCTGTGGCGGTCCTCATGAGAGCCAGGTAACTCTAATGAACTTATCCCCTGCAGCAGAGGTAACTCTGGGTCTTCCTTTCCTGTGGCGGTCCTCATGAGAGCCAGGTAACTCTAATGAACTTATCCCCTGCAGCAGAGGTAACTCTGGGTCTTCCTTTCCTGTGGCGGTCCTCATGAGAGCCAGGTAACTCTAATGAACTTATCCCCTGCAGCAGAGGTAACTCTGGGTCCTCCTTTCCTGTGGCGGTCCTCATGAGAACCTGTTTCATCAAAGTGCTTGATGGCTTTGCGACGACACTTGATGATACTTTCAAAGTGGTTGACATTTTCCGGATTGACTTCATGTCTTAAAGTAATGATGGACTGTCCTTTCTCTGCTTATTTGAGCTGGTGTTGCCATAATATGGACTCAATCTTTTAACATCTTTTGAATACCACCCTTACCTTGTCACAACACAACTGATTGGCTCAAACGCATGAATAAGGAATGAAATTCCACAAATGAAACTTTTTACATGAAACACCTGTTAATTGAAATGCAATTCATGTGAGTACCTCATGAAAGTGGTTGAGAGAATGCCAAGAGTGTGCAAAGCTGTTCGGGTGCAGAGATGTAGCGGAGTCAGGCGCAGGACACAGGTTTTAAGCGACACAACTGAGTTTACTCAAAAAAAGTCAAGCAAAATTCCAAATAGGAACATACATACACACTAGCACAATCAACCACCACTAAAGACACCAACAATCACGGACAGAAAAGAAATGTATGTCAGAGGGTTAAATAAGGAACATGATATGGGGATTGAAACCAGGTGTGATTAATACAGACAAAACAAAACGAAACTGAAACATGGATCGGTGGTGACTAGAAAGCCGGTGACGTCGACCGCCGAACAAGGAGAAGGGCCGACTTCGGCAGAAGTCGTGACAGCTGTCATCAAGGCAAAGGGCGGATACTTTGTATCTCAAATATAAAATATATTTTGATTTGTTTAAAGATTTTGGTAACTGCATGATTCGATGTGTTATTTCATAGTTTTGAAGTCTTCACTATTTTTCTATAAATAGTAAAACATAAAGAAAAACACCTGAATGAGTAGGTGTGTCCAAACTTTTGGCTGGTACTGTGTGTCCCCAGTCAGCCTCCATCCCAAGAGTTAGAATCTCAAGGTTAAACTCAAGGATATGATTTCTTGCTCCCTTATCCTTACCTACAGCTACAGGGTGTACACTACATTACAATATTGTCACACCCTGATCTGTTTTACCTGATCTGTTTCATTGTCTCCACCCCCTCCAGGTGTTGCTTATTTTCCTCAGTGTATTTATCCCTGTGTTTCCTGTCTCTCTCTGCCAGTTTGTCTTGTATGTTTCCAGGTCAACCAGCGGTTTCCCCGGTCTCCTGCTTTTTCTATTCTCTTTTGCCTGTCCTCCCGGTTTTGATCCTTGCCTGTTTCTGGACTTTGTCCCCGCCTGCCTGACCATTCTGTCTGCCTTGACCATTCTGTCTGCCTTGACCACGAGCCTGTCTGCCTTGACCACGAGCCTGTCTGCCTTGACCACGAGCCTGTCTGCCTTGACCACGAGCCTGTCTGCCTTGACCACAAGCCTGTCTGCCAATCCTGGACTCTGATCTGGTTTTGACCTTTTTCCTGTCCACCACCAGTCTCTTGACTACCCTTTTGGATTAATAAACATTTTAAGACACCAACCATCTGCCTCCTGTGTCTGCATCTGGGTCTCGACTTGTGTCATGACAAATATGAAAAGAAAGGAAAATACCTGCACCTTGTAAGATGCTCATAGAGGTTTCATTCATAACTAGCAATGTTTTGACCACTTCAGTAGCTTCACTTAGGTAATAGTTGTTGAAGCGTTACTTCATTAAAGTTAGCAGGCCAATACAGCAGGCTTTCATACCAGTAAGAATCTCTCTCTCTCTCTCTCTCTCTCTCTCTCTCACTCACTCACATGCCGGCTGTTGACCAGGCTTCTCTCTCTCTCTCTCTCTCTCTCTCTCACACACACTCTCACATGCCGGCTGTTGACCAGGCTTCAAAGGGCCATGGCCTTGTTTTCAGCTCTTGCCATTAATTACTTCTGCAGATTACTATAACAGAACACATTGTTCACACGCATAGCTCTCCTCTGAGCATAGATACTAACACACTGAGCTTCAAACACACACACACACGCTCTCTCAAGCACTGTTCCTCACACACAGACACACTCGCGCACACACACTCAAACACTCCTTGGGAGAGTGCACGTGCCTGCCTCATGAACACACTTAAAACTTCT
Organism: Oncorhynchus masou masou; assembly: GCF_036934945.1. Taxonomy (NCBI): domain Eukaryota; kingdom Metazoa; phylum Chordata; class Actinopteri; order Salmoniformes; family Salmonidae; genus Oncorhynchus; species Oncorhynchus masou. The sequence goes on from NC_088244.1 coordinate 15,344,198, forward strand.
GAGGGGGGGAATAACCAGGTAAAACCAGAGGGAGGGGGCTCCACAACTGGCCCTCGGGGACCAGGACTGTATGAGATGGAGGGAGATAGAGGGGCAGCCTGAGCTGAGTGCCGGGACTGCCCCAGTGGGCTCACATTCGTAAAGGCTTGACTAACACATACACACACACTTGAATGCACACTGCACACACACAATCTACAGTTACACACATGGTCATATCTTTCACTGACTCTCACTGCACATCAGGGGTGTGAACATTTCAACGAAATTGGGATCGTTAACTTTTAGAAACAAATCCCCTAACTGTGAGACCCAACCGAAGACAATAAGGGACGGAGTGAGAGAATCACAGCGCTGATTCCAGACATGATTAAGTTGTTATGCAGACATTGTCAGACATTGTCAATGGTACAGGATGTCTGCAAGATGCAATGTCGAAAAACTGTGATGGTCCGGATGGAGACACTGTTCATTAATTGCTCTGTAAGTTCAAAGCAAGAGCTTTCAAACACCCCATATGTGGCATTAACAACAGATTATTGGACATATATGAAAACACTGTCATACATCACTGCAGTGAGCCATCACATTGATGAGAAGTGGGACATGAAGTCCCATGTACCGACCACTGAGAAGACGGAGGAGAGGCACACAGCAGAGAACCTAAAAATGGCATGAACTACCATTGTTATAAAGTGGGTGGGGGACAGCAGGAAGGTGAGCGCCGTCTGGTAGCCTGTAGTAGATGGAACTAACTGCATTGCCTTCTAGAGGTCATTAGCAGGACCATATCTGCATTATGAATTCACATATCATTTTAAGATTTTTTTGTTGCAAATAAACAAAACTTTTCAATTTAAACATGAATAGGTTTTACATTTGTCACATCCCTACTGCACATACACACAATTCATCACTGCACATACACACAATTCATCACTGCACATACACACAATTCATCACTGCACATTCACACAATTCATCACTGCACATACACACAATTCATCACTGCACATTCACATGGCGTCATCATATAATATTTACAGTGTAGTTAACACTAATTGATTGTGCATTACATGAAGGACGGACCGAGCCGTTTACTATTCACCATCAGAGAAAATATACATTAGTGAAGGTTTATAAACACACATCTGGTTTCAGAACCAAAGTGGGCCATATAGCGCTTAACGTTTAAACTGCCATTTTTCTATAGTTTAAACGAGAAGAAAAAGTCATCAAATGACATGTGAATTCACAATTCAGATAGGGTCCTGGGAATGAGCTTTATAGACCAATCTAATGCAGTCCATGGACCAGAGTCATGGCTACCAGACTGCGCTCCCCTTACTTCTGTCCCCCACCCACTCAGCAGTTAAAGGAAAACTCACAAACAATCTTTTGGTATTTGTATCATTAACCCATTATTTATACAGTGTAGTCCCAAAATGTTTTGCATGCCAGCAATCATGTTTTCAAGATATATAGCTTTCAATATATAGAAATACTGATGGTATGATGCATTTTGCCTCATATGATGCTGCACGTTTCAACTGATTGAAAGTATAAGAGGATATCAGTGAATACATGCCGTGGAGTAGGCTACAACGGCTGTAATGTCTGCTTTCAACTCACTCCCTCAAACACCTCGATCCCCTGAACGCAGCTCACTCTCCAGATCCCAATCACCTGAATTCTATTTAGTTCAGTTCTTTGCACCCCATCATTGTGAGGTATTGTTTGTCTTGTGACACACGTCTTTCAGAGCTCTGTTTTTTACCTGTAATTTAATCCTCCTGTGTATGATAGTTTTGGCCTGCCTCACTAACGAAGCCTTTTGCCTTTTCCCTGCCTGTTCTGCTGCACTGTTGGACCCCTGTGTATGACCTTCCGCCTGCCCCTGGACCCAGATACCTGCTTCCTCCTGTGGTCCTTTGCAATAAACACCTGCCTCGCCCTGCGCTTGAAACCAGCTCTCTGTCTCCTCTCGTGTTCATTACAACGGCACCAGTGCAATGAGTGGAGCTTTACTCAGGTGTTCCAAAGCGTATTTCAGGCCGAGAGTCTAATGCTTCTTCTTGTAGTTCATTATGAGTTTTAGTTGACAAAAGGATCTCTCCACAGAAGCGACAGTTACAGGGATGGTAAAAATAGATTGATTGCTATAGCAACATCATTGAAACTGGGCAGAAGGTAGTGGTGCTTAAAGTACAGCAGTTCTGCAACATCTTTAATTGAGCCTCTTGTTCTCCTTAATTGCCACGTTACGGAAAGAGACTAACTGTATAGGGAACTCTGGGGACGGGTCGTCTGGATTCTGGACAGACAATAAATTGGCAGATATTAACAGATGTTCATCTTTAGCGGACAATAGTTCTTGAGGGCTTTAATTTCTTGAATAATTTATAGATCAACTGGTGAACCGGCATTTGAGTTTGGTTGCAATAAAAAAATATATATATATTTTTCCAGCTAAATTTACTGAGAACACACTCTCATTTACAGTAACAACCTGAGGAGTAGTTACATGGGAGAGGGGGAATGAGACAATTGGAAGCTGGGGATAATTAGGTGGCCATGATGGTATGAGGGCCAGATTGGGAATTTAGCCAGTTCACCAGGGCTTATAACCTTACTCTTACGATAAGTGCCATGGGATCTTTAGTGACCCAGAGAGTTAGGACACCTGTTTAACATCCAAGCCAAAATACACCACCCTATACAGGGAAATGTCCTCAATCACTGCCTTGGGATATTTTTTGGGGACCAGAGGAAAGTGTGTCTCCTACAAAAAAAACAAATTTTGCACGCCCAATTTTTCAGTTTTTGATTTGTTAAAAAAGTTTGAAAAATCCAAAAAATGTCGTTCCACTTCATGATTGTGTCCCACTTGTTGTTGATTCTTCACAAAAAATACAGTTTTATATCTTTATGTTTGAAGCCTGAAATGTGGCAAAAGGTCGCAAAGTTCAAGGGGGCCGAATACTTTCGCAAGGCACTGTATGTACCTCGCGATGGATTTAAACAGATTGACTGTCAATGTGAGAAAGAGAGACAATGCCAATTCTTCCATGAAACCTGAGAAATATGGCTATGACCCATAACTCTCTCTCATTCACACACATACGCACACACACACACACACACACACACACACACACACACACACACACACACACACACACACACACACACACACACACACACACACACACACACACACACACACACACACACACACTCCTTCCATGCATTAGCTCCTGCTCTGAAGGGGTACAGAGAGATCAGTGTTTTTACTGTGAGCTCCATGGAAATGACCATTCCACATCTAATGGAGTAAAAAAAACACATTGACTGACTGGGCCTGGGAGGGTATGTTTTCAGGTTCCACAAAATCAACCTCCGCACCCTGCTCTCTGGACCGTCTGTGTGTTCTGTGTGTTTGTGTGTATGTGACAGGCAGCACAGGCTGGGCCCCCCAAATGAATCAAATCAGGGATATTAAAAGGAAATGGTTGCAATTCCGGACACAATTAGGAATGTTTTAGTATGGGTGGAGGGGTTATTGGAATGAAATGGAACACAGTGATGGTCCGTCTGACTGAGTATCCAAACTAATTGGAGAGCATGTTGAGGAGCTCCTGATGTCAAATTCCCTAACACATCCACAGTAGGGTGTTCACATGTCTGTTAAATATATGAAATAGCATATCCATTAAAGTTGTCATTAATTGAAACAATAACATGAGACCATTTCTAGTGTTTGAAAACATTTACATTGTTTACAAACATTGGACTTAAACAAGCTTCCATTTTGGGTTCTTATGGGGTACGACAGTTGAACTAAGCTCATGAGGCATTTATATATTATATTCTTCAAGAATCATTGGGTATATATCATTAATTCAATAAGTCAAAACATGTTGTAGCAACTAAGGATTCTAGCTTTAAAGCTTTAGGTCCTACACCAATATATTCCTATCAGCGGAGGCTAGTGGGAGGAGCCATTGGAGGACGGACTCATGTTATGGCTGGAATGGAATTAATGGAACAGAGTCAAACGTGATTTTCATACGTTTGGTGTTTGATACCAATCCATTAATTCCATTCCAACTATTACAATGAGCCCATCTTTCATTAGTTCCTCTCACCAGCCTCCACTGATTCCTATGTATTTGTATGTCTGGCTGAGACTCCTTCCGTTGCTGTGGAGGAAATGTGGTAGTAATTAGTCAGTTATTCATTCCAGACAGAGTTGTTGAAACTCCAGTGGTCAGCTGACACGTCTCGCCCTGAGGGAGAGTGACGGACCACGGTCCATGTGTATGGTCCTGTTCTGCAGGCTTAGGAATGGACCACCACTGACCACTTACATAGTGTAGGAACAACTGAGTTCACTTGAGTTTCAATGCATTTTCAACTCCTTAATGAAGACCTCTTCTCTATTCCTCACTGAAAGCCCATACCAGTCTAGCCTTCTCTCTATACATGACACTCAAACCACAGAGCAGAGCTTGGGTCATTTGATGGTCTACCAGCTCAGAACATTCATCAGAGATGTGGGAAATGAGTTCCAGAATTTCTTTATATGCAAAAACATTTCCATAGAATTAGAATTATAGGTGAAACATCACCAATAGTAGAGATTCCATTGGCTGAGGTAATTACATTAGGAGGCTCTCCTCTTTCCAGCTTCTGATTGGTTCCACAGACTGTTTCACAGAGCAGGGCCTCAACAAAGGGAATCGTTGGAGCTAAAGGACAGACAAATGGTTGAATAGATGAACTGGATGGATCAACAGGCAAACATAAGGCCTGTTCCAAACCCCTCAGAGTCAATGAGAGGGTATTCTTTACACATGTGCAAGAACAAGCACGCACATGCACGCACACACATACACACACACACCATTTCAGGCCTCATGAACATCGTGAAATCAGCTCCATCAACTCCCAAATGTTTTTAGGATGGCTTTGAACACTCTCACAATGGAGCTCACTGCATCACTGTCTCACTTTAACTACCACTTGACAAAGTAGACTAAAGGCAGACTAAATGGAGGGACACACACACACACACACACACACACACATACCACCCCCTACCAACACTAAACAGTGGGGAGTTTCTGATTCTTCCTCAATCTGAAAAGTGTTGGTAATTTATTCAGTCCCTTCAAGATTAAGAGGAAGTTCTTTTTGATATTTGCGGGCAAAATGTTTGATTCTGCTGCGGCAATTCTGAAAGTAACAAATCTATAGTGAAGATCAATGCCTCCCTCTAGTGGACATAATCTGTAAGTAAGATTTACAGAACAGAGTAACCAAAAAGCACACATGGATTTAAAGTTGTGTTTAATCAAAGAGAATGACCAGTTACACAAGGTTACAGTGAATGGTAATGTTACTGCATGCTATATTAGACACACATTGCGGATGGTTGTGAAATCTCAAGGCCATCAGACTGTTAAATAGCCATCACTAGCCGGCTTCCACCCAGTACCCTGCCCTGAACTTGGTCACTGTCACTAGCTGGGTGCCATCCATTTACTAAAGCCTGGACCTTAACGGCTGCTGCCCTATGTACATAGACATGGAACACTGGTCACTTTAATAATGTTTACATACTGTTTTACCCATGAAGTGCTTCGAAAGGCTGGTCATGGCTCAGATCAACACCATTATCCCAGAAACCCGAGACCCACTCCAATTTGCATACCACTCCAACAGATCCACAGATGATGCAACCTGGACAAAAGGAACGCCTATGTGAGAAGGCTGTTCATTGACTACAGCTCAGCGTTCAACACCATAGTGCCCTCAAAGCTCATCACTAAACTAAGGACCCTGGGACTAAACAACTCCCTCTGCAACTGGATCCTGGACTTCCTAAAGGGTCACCCCCAGGTGGTAAGGGTAGGTAACAATACATCCATCACGCTGATCCTCACACAGGGACCCCTCAGGTGTGTGTGCTCATTCCCCTCCTGTACACCCTGTTCACTCATGAATGCATGGCCAGGTACGACTCCAACACCATCATCAAGTTTGCCGATGACACAACAGTGGTAGGCCTGATCACCGACAACGACGAGACAGCCTATAGGGAGGAGGTCAGAGAACTGGCCGTGTAGTGCCAGGACAACAACCTCTCCCTCAACGTGATCAAGACAAAGGAGATGATTGTGGACTACAGGAAAAAGAGGACCGAGCACGCCCCTATTCTCATTGACGGGGCTGCAGTGGAGCAGGTTGAGAGCTTCAAGTTCCTTGGTGTCCACATCACCAACAAACTAACATGGTCCAAGCACACCAAGACAGGCGTGAGGAGGGCACGACAAAACCTATTCCCCCTCAGGAGACTGAAAAGATTTCGCATGGGTCCTCAGATCCTCAAAAGGTTCTACAGCTGCACCATTGAGAGCATCCTGACTGGTTGCATCACTGCCTGGTACGGCAACTGCTCGGACTCCAACTGCAAGGCACTACAGAGGGTAGTGCGAACGGCCCAGTACATCACCGGGACCAAGCTTCCTGCCTTCCAGGACCTCTAGGGAGGAAGGCCCTAAGAATTGTCAAAGACTCCAGCCACCCTAGTCATAGACTGTTCCCTCTGCTACCGCACGGCAAGTGGTACTGGAGAGCCAAGTCTAGGTCCAAGAGGCTACTAAATAGCTTCTATCCCCAAGCTTCTATCCCCAAGCCATAAGACTCCCGAACACCTAATCAAATGGCTACCCAGACTATTTGAATTCCCCCCACCCACCCTCTTTTACACCGCTGCGACTCTGTTGTCATCTATGCATAGTCACTTTAATAACTCTACCTACATGTACATACTACATGGACTAACCGGTGCCTCCACACATTGACTATGTACTGATACCCCCCTGTATATAGTCTCACTATTGATACTTTACTGCTGCTCTTTAATTACTTGTTACTTTTATTTCTTATTCCTATCTGGATTTTTTAACAGCATTGTTGGTTAAGGGCTCATAAGTAAGCATTTCACTGTAAGGTCTACACCTGTTGTATTCGGCATTTCACTGTAAGGTCTACACCTGATGTATTCAGCATTTCACTGTAAGGTCTACACCTGATGTATTCAGCATTTCACTGTAAGGTCTACACCTGTTGTATTCAGCATTTCACTGTAAGGTCTACACCTGTTGTATTCAGCATTTCACTGTAAGGTCTACACCTGTTGTATTCAGCATTTCACTGTAAGGTCTACACCTGTTGTATTCGGCACATGAGACAAAAACAATTTGATTTGATTTGATTTCATATGTACAGTTGAAGTCAGAAGTTTACATACACCTTAGCCAAATATATTTAAACTCTGAGTGTGGTGTCTGGAAAATGTCAGGAAAATAACCTCACACTCAACGTCAACAAAACTAAGGAGATGATTGTGGACTTCAGGAAACAGCAGAGGGAACACCCCCCTATCCACATCGATGGAACAGTAGTGGAGAGGGTAGTAAGTTTTAAGTTCCTCGGCGTACACATCACAGACAAACTGAATTGGTCCACCAACACAGACAGCATCGTGAAGAAGGCGCAGCAGCGCCTCTTCAACCTCAGGAGGCTGAAGAAATTCGGCTTGTCACCAAAAGCACTCACAAACTTCTACAGATGCACAATCGAGAGCATCCTGGCGGGCTGTATCACCACATGGTACGGCAACTGCTCCGCCCACAACCGTAAGGCTCTCCAGAGGGTAGTGAGGTCTGCACAACGCATCACCGGGGGCAAACTACCTGCCCTCCAGGACACCTACACCACCCGATGTCACAGGAAGGCCATAAAGATCATCAAGGACAACAACCACCCGAGCCACTGCCTGTTCACCCCGCTATCGTCCAGAAGGCGAGGTCAGTACAGGTGCATCAAAGCTGGGACCGAGAGACTGAAAAACAGCTTCTATCTCAAGGCCATCAGACTGTTAAACAGCCACCACTAACATTGAGTGGCTGCTGCCAACACACTGACTAAACTCCAGCCACTTTAATAATGGGAATTGATGGGAATTGATGTAAAATATATCACTAGCCACTTTAAACAATGCTACTTAATATAATGTTTACATACCCTACATTATTCATCTCATATGCATACGTATATACTGTACTCTATATCATCTACTGCATCTTTATGTAATACATGTATCACTAGCCACTTTAAACTACGCCATTTTGTTTACATACTCATCTCATATGTATATACTGTACTCAATACCATCTACTGTATCTTGCCTATGCCGCTCTGTACCATCACTCATTCATATATCTTTATGTACATATTCTTTATCCCTTTACACTTATGTGTATAAGGTAGTAGTTTTGGAATTGTTAGCTAGATTACTCGTTGGTTATTACTGCATTGTCGGAACTAGAAGCACAAGCATTTCTCTACGCTCGCATTAACATCTGCTAACCATGTGTATGTGATAAATGAAATTTGGTTTGATTTGATTTGATTTTGAACTCTGTTTTTCACAATACCTGACATTTAATCCGAGTAAAAATTCCCTGTCTTAGGCCAGATAGGATCATGTCAGAATAATAGTAGAGAAAAGGATTTATTTCAGCTTTTATTTCTTTCATCACATTCCCAGTGGGTCAGAAGTTTACACTCAATTAGAATTTGGTAGCATTGCCTTTAATTTGTTTAACTTGGGTCTAAAAACCTGACTCAGTTTCGGATAGCCTTCCACAAGCTTCCCACAATAAGTTGGGTGAATTTTGGCTCATTCCTCCTGACAGAGCTGGTGTAACTGAGTCAGGTTTGTAGGCCTCCTTGCTTGCACACGCTTTTTCAGTTCTGCCCACAGATTTTCTATGGGATTGAGGTCAGGGCTTTGTGATGGCCACTCCAATACCTTGACTTTGTTGTCCTTTAGCCATTTTGCCACAACTTTGGAAGTATGATTGGGGTCATTGTCCATTTGGAAGACCATTTGCGACCAAGCTTTAACTTCCTGACTGATGTCTTGAGATTTTGCTTCAATATATCCACAATATATCCTCATGATATCATCTATTTTGTGAAGTGCACCAGTCCCTCCTGCAGCAAAGCACCCCCACAAAATGATGCTGCCACCCCCGTGCTTCACGGTTGGGATGGTGTTCTTTGACTTGCAAGCCTCCCCCTCTTTCCTCCAAACATAACGATGGCAAACAGTTCCATTTTTGTTTCATCAGACCAGATGACATTTCTCCAAAAAGTACAATATTTGTCCCCATGTGCAGTTGCAAACCGTAGTCTGGCTTTTTTATGGCGGTTTTGGAGCAGTGGCTTCTTCCTGGAGCAGTGGCCTTTCAGGTTATGTCGATATAGGACTCGTTTAACTGTGGATATAGATACTTTTCTACCTGTTTCCTCCAGCATCTTCACAAGGTCCTTTGCTGTTGTTCTGGGATTGATTTGCACTTTTCGCACCAAAGTCCATTCATCTCTAGGAGACAGAACGCGTCTCATTCCTGAGCGGTATGATGACTGCATGGTCCCATGGTGTTTATACTTGCGTACAATTGTTTGTACAGATGAACGTGGTACCTTCAGGTGCTTGGGATTTGCTTCCAAGGATGAACCAGACTTGTGGAGGTCTACAATTGTATTTCTGAGGTCTTGGCTGATTTCTTTAGATTTTCCCATGATGTCAAGCAAAGAGGCACTGAGTTTGAAGGTAGGCCTTGAAATGCTTCTACTGGTACACCTCCAATTGACTCAAATGATGTTAATTAGCCTATCAGAAGGTTCGAAAGCCATGACACATTTTCTGGAATTTCCCAAGCTGTTTAAAGGCAACTTAGTGCATGTAAACCATCTGACCCACTGGAATTGTGATACAGTGAAATAATCTGTCTGTAAACAATTGTTAGGAAAATGACTTGTGGCATGCACAAAGTAGATTCCCTAACCCACTTGCTAAAACTATAGTTTGTTAACGAGAATTTTGTGGAGTGGTTGAAAAACGAGATTTAACGACTCCATCTTAAGTGTATGTAAACTTCCGCTTTCAACTGTGTATTCTGTATTCTAGTCTAGGCCAACCTATTCAACTATTGCTGTGCATACACTATTCTATACTACGTATTCAGATATACTACATATTCAATCCACATACTGTCCATATTGTCCATAATACATACTCATCACACAAAAACACATCTATAATTTTGAATTCCATTCTTTTACTTTTAGATTCTTGTGTATTGTTAGGTACTACCGCAGTGTTGGAGCTAGGACCACAAGCATTTATCTACACCCTCAATACATTCTAAAATAGGCAATCCCAAAAAAATATCAAATTATTGATGATAGGTGTTAACATGAACACAGAAGGACCACTAGAGGGTATCAGTGAGGTTTTCCACACTTCCCCATTCTCCTCTAGAACCTTAGAACGATCCACGTAGAAAGTGCCATATTGACCCCATTCCTGATTCCAATTGGACCATTCATTTTAGATGGACATGTGCTTGTTTATGAGTAGACTGGCAGAGAAGTTAAAGACAGAGAGCCAGGGAGGGGGCAGAATGGCCAGAACTAGAATGACACCCCAGCATCAAGAGCCTTGGAGGTCAGTTGTTTTTCCTAAGAATGGTCAAGCTCAAGGCAACACACTTGAAGGAAATGAGAGACAAAGAAAACAGAGGCTTAACTACAGACCTGGGTTCGATCCCACGCTGTGTCACAGCTGGCCGTGACCGGGAGATGACGCACAATTTACCCAGTGACATCCAGATTAGGGGAGGGTTTGGTCGGCCGGGATGTCGTTGTCCCATCGTGCTCTAGCGACTCCTTGTGGCGGGCCGGGCGCCTGCAAGCTGACCTCGGTCGTCAGTGGTAAGGTGTTTCTTCCCACACATTGGTGTGGCTGGCTTTTGGGTTAAGCGAGCAGTGTGTCAAGAAGCAGTGCGGCTTGGCAGGGTTGAGTTTCGGGGGATGCATGGCTCTTGACCTTCGCCTCTCCCGAGTCCGCATGCGAGTTGCAGGGATGGGACAAGACTGTAACTACCAATTGGGGTGAAAAAGGGCTAAAAGCCTAATAAATAAAAATACAAATGTAAAAATAAAAAAAGATATAAGTCTCTTCGATAAGACAAGGTTGCAGTCCTATTTCCTGACCCCCACGTACCTGTGACCCTGGATGTTCTTCACAGCATGCTCAGTCCAGTGTGATCCTCTCAGGCAGTAACACTACAACAGGGTCACAATCATCAGGATCTACCTCAGTGGTCAGGTGGGCCTTGAACTTCTCTGCCCTCTTCTGCAGGGTGCCATCCACCCCAGGCCCACTGGCAAACTGGAACAAGTCCTGACGGAGAGAAGGGAAATGGAGAGCAAATTAGACACCAGTCACACCGTAACAAATGCTGGCCGTGTGCAGCAGATTCAACATGTAGAATTACCAGCTCACCTGTAACGTGGAGGTGAGGTTGTTGTCCTGAGACACAACGTCCACAGAGAAGTCTGTAGGTATCTCTCCCAGCTGCTGGTAGAGCACAGAGATGAGGACCAGGTATAGATCCGGGCTCTCACTACGACACAGCAGGCCCAGCAGATGCTTCCCATGCTCAAAGCCCTCGTACGTACAATGTCCCAATGAGAAAATACACAAATGCAAACTGCAGCTCACCTGGGGAGAGGAAAAGGCATAGGAGAGAAACAGAGAGAGGCAATCAGAAAGACAGTTAATTTTCAACTGCTTATGAACGAACACAAAACAGTAATGTGACATATCCAGGTTATTTTACAGCTCTTAGAGCAAAGCCTGTAGTTGTCAGATGTCCTATTAAATATGGTTTATAGTGGTTGAGGATAGGCGCCTGAGGCAGAAAGACATATGACTACAGCATGGTTGCAATCATGTCAATTCAAATGTCTAAGCCCCAATCTCCTTTGATGTTTCGCAATCTATAACGTCTAGTCTAAGTTACTATTCACTTTATCTTCTCCATAAATCCACATAAATCAGTAAAATATATCACATAGATCTGTCAGGATTTGGCCAGGGTTGTTCTGGTTTTTGGTCACTAGATGCCCCCATTGTGCTTTTTGACCTTTTGTTTTCCCTTGTTTCCCGTTATTATTTGCACCTGTGCCTCGTTTCCCCTGATTGTAGTTAAACCCTTAGTTTTCCTCAGTTCTTTGCTCTGTGTTTGTATGTTAGCACCCAGCCCTAGTATGCTGTGAACTTTTGTTGCTCCCGGTGGACTCTCTTGTGGAAATTCTGTTTTTGTTCTTGTTTGTTTATTTTTGAGTATCTTTTGAGGCTTTTTTATGCTATACCTACCACCTTGTGGATTTACCTTTTTGTCTTGGAGGATTACCTTTGTTCTCATGGAATTCCTTTTGACGTTGTGGAGTTATATGTTTGCCTGAAGGACTTCCCTATTTTACTTTATTAAATACAACGTCTCAAGTACTGCTGTGTATGCTTCATCTTGTGGGTTGTGCTGACTATTCGTGGCTCAGTTGGTTAAGTGACTGTTTCTCACTCCGGAGACCTGGGTTCATAACCGGGTCCTGACAAGATCTTACTTCTGCTTCACCTAGCTCATTGAGTGGTTGCTGCTGGTTGTGTCTCTCCAACGGAATGTCCAGGGCATAAAGTGGCAAGAAAAAGAATGTTAACCCTTTGGAAATCTAAGATCTCGGCATAAATTGGTAATAAAATGTTATCTGATCTTCATCTAGGTCACAACAATAGACAAACACAGTCTGCTGAAACTAATACAACACAAGCAATTATACATTTTCATGTCTTTATTGAACACGCCGTGTAAACATTCACAGTGCAGGGTGGGAAAAGTATGTGAACCCTTAGATTAAATAACTGGTTTTAGGCCCTCCTTCGGCAGCAATAACCTCAAGCAAACATTTTCTGTAGATGCTGATTAGACATGTAGGAGGAATTTTGGACCATTCCTCTTTACAAAACTGCTTCAGTTCCACAACATACTTGGGATGTCTGTTGTGAACTGCTCTATTGAGATCATGCCACAGCATCTCAATCAGGTTGAGGTCAGAACTCTGACTGGGCCACTCCAGAAGGCGTATTTTCTTCTGTTGAAGCCATTCTGTTGATTTTCTTCTGTGTTTTGGGTCGTTGTCCTGTTGCATCACCAAACTTCTGAGCTTCAATTGGTGGACAAATAGCCTAACATTCTCTTGCTTAAAGGTTTTTATTTTATTGTTGATCAATTTGGGAATTCATTTTTCCGTCAATGATAAGAAGCTGTCCAGGCCCTGAGGCAGCAAAGCAGCCTCAAACCACGAGGCTCCCTCCACCAGACTTTACAGTTGGGATGAGGTTTTGATGTTGGTGTGCTGTGCCTTTTTTTCTCCACACATAGTGTGTGTTCGTTCCAAACAACTCAACTGTAGTTTCATCTGTCCACAGAATATTTTGCCAGTAACGCTGTGGAACATCCAGGTGCACTTTTGCAAACTTCAGACGTGCAGCAATGGTTTGTTTTGGACAGCAGTGGCATCTCCCGTGGGGTCCTCCCATGAACACCATTCTTGATAAGTGTTTTACATATTGTAGACTCGTCAACAGAGATGTTAGCATGTTCCAGAGATTTCTGTAAGTCTTTAGCTGACACTCTAGGATTCTTCTTAACCTCATTGAACATTCTACACTGTGCTTTTTGCAGGACGGCCACTCCTAGGGAGAGTAGCAACAGTGCTGAACTTTCTCCATGTATAGACAATTTGTCTTATCGTGGACAGATGAACATCAAGGCTTTTAGAGATACTTGTGTAACCCTTTCCAGGTTCATGCAAGTCAACAATTCTTGATCTTAGGTCTTCTGAGATCTCTTTGTTCAAGGCATGGTTCACATCGGGCAATGCTTCTTGTGAATAGCAAAGTCAAATTTGTTTTGTGTTTTTTAATAGGGTAAGGCAGCTCTAACCAACATCTCCAATCTTGTCTCATTGATTGGACTCCAGAAACGCTGACTCCTGACTCTAACTACAGTGGCTTGCGAAAGTATTCACCCCCTTAGCATTTTTCCTATTTTGCCTTACAACCTGGAATTAAAATTGATTTTGGGGGAGGTTTGTATTATTTGATTTACACAACATGCCTACCACATTGAAGATGCAAAAAGTCAATATACTGTAAGGTGACTCACCTTCTGTAGCAATTACAGCTGCAAGTCACTTGGGGTATGTCTCTGTAAGCTTGGCACATCTAGCCACTGGGAATTTTGCCCATTCTTCAAGGTAAAACTTCTCCTGCTCCTTCAAGTTGGATGGGTTCCGCTGGTGTTTTGTGTGTGTTCCTGTTTTGTTGTGTCTTGTTTTCCCGCACACCTGGTTTACATCCCCTCATTACTCTATGTGTATATTATCCTCTGTTCCCCCCATGTCTGTGTGTGGTATTGTTCATTCGTTACGTGTGTGACGCTTCAGGCTGGTTTTGTGCCGGGTATTGTTGTAACTCGTGGTTTTGTTATTTGTACCTATTTGTGTATTTGTGCGCTATCGCTTTTTCCCTTGGGAAGCAGTTTGCGTCCGTCTGTTTCCTCTGCCTGAATAAAGTGTGCCTGTTCACTCATCTCTGCTTTCCTGCAACTGACTTCCTACCAGTTGCGCCCACTCTGACAGGGATGAATACTTTTGCAAGGCACTGTAGCTTTTGGAGAAGTCATTAGCCTAGGGGTTCACATACTTTTTCCAACCTACACTGTGAATGTTTAAAGGATGTATTCAATATAGACAAGAAAAATACAATAATTTGTGTGTTATTAGTTTAAGCACACTATGTTTGCCTATTATTGTGACTTACATGAAGATCAGATCAAATGTGATGACCAATGTATGCATAAATCCAGGTAATTCCAAAGGGTTCACATACTTTTTCTTGCCACTGCAGCTCAGGTCTGGGCTATACTGAGTGATCTGGGCTGGGGTGGCTCCGGGAGGGTAGGTCTGCCTGGGGAGAACCTCAGTCCCATCTCTCGGCTTCATCCTGTGCAGCCTGTCCAGCTCCTCCTTCATGGTCTGACACTTTATCGTTCCTAGGCAGGTTCTGTTCCTCACGGGTCTTGGTGTTTGAGCTAAAGTTATGGGATTAGGTTGTTGACGGCACACATACAACCCAGGAGAAGCTGCAACCTTGTGGCTAGCTCCTGGTTCACCCAGGCAGTTAGGGAGACACATGTGTACATCAGCTCGTACTGGTAGGGGCCCAGGAAAAGGTCCAGGTCTTGTAGGCCCACCCAGACCCAGCCCACCTCCTCTTCATTTTGGGAGGCAGAGATGTCCAGATCCTCCTCTTTGGGGTCCCAGTTGGCCAGACAGATCTCGCTCTTTCAGAGGCCTTTTTTAGGGCCTGTTTCACCCCCATGGTCTGGTGCGTTGGAGGAACAGTAGTGGAGGAAGTGGAGGCCTGGTGGGATCATCTTCACCCCCTGGAAGCAAGACCCGACCTGCCAGCTCTTGTAGTTGATACCGAGCTCTGTGCCCTCAAGAACGCTCCATAACAACCAGGGTTGCCCCCTCCTCAAACAACCCCCATGCCACCTCAGGATTTAGCATTCATCCATGTTTCTCAAACGCCAAATTTTGAAGATGTTGCAAATGTCAAGTTTCTAAGTGTTTAAGGTTAGGTTTAGCAATTATCTCTGAAATTGTAAGGGTTAAGTTTAGACATTAACTCTGAATGGTAAGGTAAGGGTTAAGTTTAGACATTAACTCTGAATGGTAAGGTAAGGGTTAAGGTTAGACATTAACTCTGAATGGTAAGGTAAGGGTGAGGTTAGACATTAACTCTGAATGGTAAGGTAAGGGTGAGGTTAGACATTAACTCTGAATGGTAAGGTAAGGGTTAAGGTTTGGGATAGGCTTTAAACAAAAATCTCAAAAACAACTTTATATTGCTGGATTCGAATTTACAACCTTTGGAATCAAAGGCTGATGATTATGTTAGGCATTAACTCTGAATGATCCACGTAAGAGTAAAGGTTTGTGATGGGCTTAAAACAACACTCTCAAAAGTAACCTTCTATTGCTGGATTCGTACTTGCAACCTTTGAACTAAGACACAGATAGCTACATACACCTGCCATCCCTGTCCACACAGCTCTAGCAAAATCAAAACCTAATTGAAGGTAAAAACGGTCACTATTGCCCCCTAGTGACCGGCTTTCATGTATGTGAACTGACAGATGGAAGTCGAATACTGATTTGTATCCAGTGCTCAAAACCCCCTAGTCGATTTAGCGTGATAGTAAAATCCCCATCAAAATCTGTGGTCCGTTAAATTAGCGATATCAGTTTTTTGTATGGGTACCAGTGAACAAAATGAATGGAAATATATGGAGATGATTTAGTGCCTAAAATAAGAGGTTAAATACATGTTAAAAAATATATATATATATACATATATATATATTTGTGTCCTGATCATTCTTATATGTCTCAGATATAGGACAGACATTCCTTTAGAATGTATTTTCTTACTGCTAATCTATGTATGAAGCTGTTAGTCAACGTGTTTCTATGGGCAAATAGCAGTAAAGCCAAATTCAATGCTTCATCAAACAAAAATGTTTTGATACCTTAAGGGGTTCTAAAATTGTAAATCAAATAGCTAAATGATCCTTGGTATGACCATATTGAAGTAGACATTTAAAATGGTTAGGGTTAAGTTTATGGTATGGACGTCCCAAGGATCCAGGATAGCACTAACAGTGCTACAGAGTTCATGTAAACATGACTGTGCATGTGGAATATCTTTCCCCACAGAAACAAAAACCTAAAATGAGAAACGTTCTGGAAGTTATGCAACTTGGGTAGTTTCTTGTTTTTTGTCCATTTTGTTAACAATTTCTTATAACAAGAGAACTAAACAATAGGTCTCTAGTAATGGCCCATGTTTCGATCATTACAGGAATGAACAACCAATGGTGCAGTTTAAGAAACCTTTATCAGCGGGCATCTTGAATACATTTCATAGAACAACAAATGTATCTATCGGTTTCACAAAAACAATATCTGGATTGTGAGATAGCTAAGAGTTATAAAATGTGTGTGCACCAAGGTATTACAAGTAAATATCTTCACTGCATTGTAAAACCATCCTCTAACAACCATAATTAATGGGGGGAACTCAGTCGGGTCTCAACTTACTGTTGAGAGTTAGAATAATAGAATACACAAGGTGCAATTTCAACATGTGGTTGTGCATCAACAGTCACTTAATTAGCCCAAGTCAGGTTAACCTTTTTAGATTGGCAAGTTAGTCTAGTGGCTATCTATCTAAACTTATAGTAAGCATGATCAGTTCGGTTTTTTTGTGGCCCATCCCTGATCTATGGTGACCTATAACTTATACACGTGGGACTGTACAGACAAGATGTAGAAGGTCATAAACAGAGGCCTGACATACAAACTGTCATTCTACTCTACAAAATAAGCTTTTTTGAAACAATTTTGATAAAAAATAAAAACACATTTTTTTCAAATTATTTTGTGGGTGTGTACAAACTCTGCAGCTTCTGCCAACAGTTTATCAGTGCCCTGATGAGTCTCATCCTCTTCCTGTTCTTTCCCTTCGTCCTCTGGGCAGTCACACACAGCGCTGTTCTCCTCTGTTTCCTCACCTTAAAGAAAGCAAAGGCAAAACATTGAGGATCCGTCTCATCTCATTACGTCGTCGTTGACTGATATACATCATTTATACACATTAACTATCATTATTAAAAAATGAATCGTAAGTAACAAAACGCATTGGCCAGAACCATAGTGAAACCTAGCCCTGTCTTTAAAGCAGCCTCACCACGTCAGTGTGCCTGCAGTTCTGTCTGATCAGCACTGCCATCATCTCCACTGGCTTCTTCATGGTCGGCTGCTCTCTGCTGCCCCGCCCGTGTTCCTGATCCCAGCCCTGACACAGGAATTGCTCCGTCATACCATGGATGGAGCGCAACACGTGCTGCAGCTGCCATAATGAAGCATGGGAAAACAGTGAATTATTAGGCATACTGTCAAATAAGAGATACACGTTGGAAATACATTTTGTACAATGATTGTGTTGTCATCTGCAATTCACATTTTTATTTCATACATTCAAGAAATCAATCATTCATTCAATCAATCACTCAAACAAACAAACAAACAAAGTTGTAATTGGAGTATAAGGCAAGGGGTAATTGTTTTCACAGAGGGGCATATTAGCTACATCCCCTGTCCATGGTGCTGAAACTGACACACAAACAAACACACACACACGTTTGTTTTACTATCCTTGTGGGGAGCAAACAATTGATTTCCATTCAACATCCCATTTTCCCTAACCCTTAAACTAACCCTAACCTTAACCATAACCCCAAATCTAAAACTAATTTAAGCCTAAAATATAATTTTTCCTTGTGGGGACCTGCAAAATGACACTGACAATTTTCATTGTTTTACTATCCTTGTGAGGACTCCTAGTCCCCATAAGAATAGTAAAACCAAACATACACACACACACACACACACACACACACACACACACACACACACACACACACACACACACACACACACGCACACGCACACGCACACGCACGCACGCGCACACGTACGAACTCGCGCGCGCACACACACACACACACACACACACACACACACACACACACACACACACACACACACACACACACACACACACACACACACACTACCTTTCCTGAGGGACAATGGTCCCTCTCTTTGGGTGTGTCAAAAGTGCCTGTCAGATTCTGTTCCAAGAAAACATACGTCTGTTAGACAATAAAGGGATATACATGTTTTTAAAGGATATAGTATTCATAACAAATCAGTGAAGGCAGTCAAAAACAAGTATTGCACTGTACAGACTTGCCCTGCATAATATTTGTGTAGGCTCAAGCTAGTGCCAGACGTATGGAATACGTTTTTCTGAAGTGTGAATTTTGCATCTGCCATTTTCCATAGTCAATATAACAGGTAGAATAAATTAATAAAGACACAACTAATAGTTATGTTTGAGATAAAGCCACTTTGATCTTGTGAACAACAGTAACGCACTTTCAACGATCTGATGGCCCACATACCAAATTCTGAAGTTCAACGAAGATTAGTTCTCTGTACGTGCTGAGTATATCCGTGTAGTTGCACCTGCGCTTACTGTAGGAGACACCCAACAGCAGAAACACCACGACGCTACGGAGCACAGGCCCGTTCACATACTGGAAAATCAAGTAGTGTGTGAGTTAACACATACCTGCCAGTCAGCTTGTTTTATTTCACATTCATTATTTGTAGATTTAATATGGGATGCGTCCTGCGCGCAATGCGCGTAATTGAAAGGTTATTCCTGGGCACGACATGAACTGTAAGTATATGTCTATATTTAATCATGATCAAACTATTCAACATGCAACAGTTCAGAACAGAGAGAAAACACTATAACATTAGTTAGGTTAGGTTTTATCTACATGAATGGACCCCATCTCCAAGTGTGCTTTCCATTGATCTAGGACAGCACCCATCGTTACGCAAGTATGCATCACATGTCAGAAGGGAATGGCCACCTACCATTTATCATTTTCTATAGGATGATCTTCAGACAAGCAAATCCGTGTCATCGGGAGCCAGCAGGAGCTGCGGGAGTTATTCGTGATCGGGCTGTGTACATTGTATCCAAAAGGTTAGTAGCCTATTTGGTTGTTTAAAAACGCTTTCATGGGTAAAGTCAACGCGTTGGCAAGCGGACCCAGGATGTGCAGTGATTTTTCCGAAGTTCCCGTGGTTACCCAACATCGCCGAAATCCTACTGGCGTCTCTAGTTTCCCTCTCTGTCATGGGTTGCTAGCGGTGGGCTTAGGATTTCAGCAAACTCCAGTCCCATCAAGTCGAGGACAATTTCCATGATCAATCAATCACCTTTTTGGTTTCTTTCGGTTTCGTTGGAGAGATTATAGGAGCAGGGGAGCAACGTTGACAGGTTTAGGTTAGATGCTCCCCAATCAGCGGGCTAGGCTATGTACACTTTGGAGACCTTAACATAGTTCTGGAAAACTGTTGTGCGTAATAGTATAATAATGCTGAAACTGTTGCTTTCAAACTGTTACATTACTAACCGTTGCCTTCAAACTGTTACATTCAAGTCTATATACAAAGGAATGTCAAATTAATGCAAAAAAGCGTCTACTAAATGGCATATATTATTATTATTATTATTATTATTATTATATACAGTGGGGTCCCAAATGATTTGATCCCTTGATAAAGATTAGCAAAAAATACAATAAATAAATAATGCAAGTACTGAGCTATATTGTATGCTAAAATAACTGACAAATTATGTTATTTGATACTTACACAATTAATCAGAGAAAGAGATTTTGTTTAACAAGTAAGTAAAAAATATAGTTTTAAAAGTACCCTCACCTTGCAAGCTCGAGGATAATGATACGAGTATTTTTCTAAAATGCTTGATGAGAATGGAGAACACATGGGAGGGATCTTAGACAATTTCTATATGCAGAATCTTTCCAGATCATTGATATCCTTCGTCTGTGCTTATGGACTGAAAAATTATACTCAAACCACAGGTTTTTCAATGGGACTCAAGTCCGGAGAGTGAGGTGGCCTTGCAAAATGTTGATTTTGTGGTGAATTAACCATTTCTTTGTGGATTTTATGTGTGCTTGGGGTTATAGTCTTGCTGGAAGATCCACTTGATTCACTTGGCGGAGGTTTTTGTCTAAAACAGGTTTTTGTCTAAAAGGTCGTGGTACTTGGTAAAGTCCTTGATGAGTCAGTCTGGTTGGGAGGGCTGCAAAGATGTGTGGTTGGATTAAATAATGTTTATGTCCAGTCAGTACTGGAACGTTTACTTTAGGCACAGATGGAATCAGCAAATCCCAACCCAGAACATTATGGGTGAAATGCCAAACTGATCTTATATCAGTGTCCAGACACACTGTTCACTTCATCTCGCATTGTGCTTACATCCAGAGCCCGAATGTACACAAACAGACTACTTAGTGTTTTTTGGGTGATTCTCAACAAAAACGTAATTTTAAAGAGATATTCTTTGGATTTTTTTAAATCCACATTTTCATTTGGAGGTAAAAGAAGACACTATATTATATATACAAAAGTATGTCGACACCCCTTCGAATTAGTGGATTCGGCTATTTCAGCCACACCCGTTGCTGACAGGTGTATAAAATCGAACACACAGCCGAGTCTCCATAGACAAACATTGGCAGTAGAATGGCCGTCATAGGATGCCACCTTTCCAACAAGTCAGTACATCAAATTTCAGCACTGCTCGAGCCACCCCGGTCAACTGTAAGTGCTGTTATTGTGGAGTGGAAACGTCTAGGAGCACCAACGGCTCAGCCGTGAAGTGGTAGGCCACATAGGATCACAGAATAGGACCGCCGAGTGCTGAAACACGTAGCACGTAAAATGGTCTGTCCTCGGTTGCAGCACTCACTATCGAGTTCCAAACTACCTCTGGAAGCAACGTCAGCACAAGAGTTGTTCATCGGGAGCTTCATGAAATGGGTTTGCATGGCCGAGCAGCCGCACACAAGCCTAAGATCACCATGCGCAATGCCAAGCGTCGGCTGGAGTGGTGTAAAGCGCTCCACCATTGGACTTTGGAGCAGTGGAAACATGTTCTCTGGAGTGATGAATCATGCTTCAGCACCTGGCAGTCCAACAGATGTATCTGGGTTTGGTGGATGCCAGGAGGATGCTATCTGCCCCAATGTACAGTGCCAACTATAAAGACTGGTGGAGGAGGAATAATGGTCTGGGGTGGTTTTTCATGGTTCTGGCTATGCACCTTAGTTCCAGTGAATGGAAATATTAACGCTACAGCATACAATGACATTCTAGACTATTCTGTGCTTCCAACTTTGTGGCAACAGTTTGGGGAAGGCCCTTTCCTGTTTCAGCACGACACTGCCCCTGTGCTCAAAGCGAGGTCCATACAGAAATGGTTTGTTGAGATCGGTGTGGAAGAACTTGACTGGCCTACACAGAGCCCTGACCTCAACCCCATCAAACACCTTTGGGATAAATTCGAACGCCGACTGTGAGCCAGGCCTAATCATCCAACATCAGTGCCCGACCTCACTAATGCTCTAGTGGCTGAATGGAAGCAAGTCCCCACAGCAATGTTCTAACATCTAGTCAAAAGCCTTCCCAGAATAGTGGTGGCTGCTATAGCAGCAAAGGGGGGACCAACTCCATATTAATGCCCATGATTTTGGAATGAGATGCTCGACGAGCAGCTTTCCACATACTCGCCAGAGACCCAAAACTCGCAGAGGTGTACTGCCAGGAGATAAAGAAGCTTCAGACAGTAGGCTACGTGTCACTGGTGCCACCTGAGGTAGCTGAACAATCTACTAAGTTCTGATTTATACCTACCATATTGTACATCACAATGGAAAAGATAGGATTGTGTTTAACTGTTCGTTCCAACATAAAGGACAGTCACTCAATGATCTTCTCCCTCCCTGGACCGCCCTTGGGACCATCCCTGTCCTCCTCAGTTTCTGTCAACATGCCGTAGCTGTAAGTAATGACATCCCCTCTGCCGATGAAGCAAGAAACCTTGTTAATGTACTACGGCAGTTGCTCCATACTATAGGCTTTTAGATACACCGTTTGGCCAGCAATGTACCGGCTGTCATCGAGCACATACTGCCCAAGGCTAGATCAGAAAGCTGTGAACTGTAGATTTCTCAAAATAACACGGACCTCCAGGAACCAACCCCTTTGGCAATGTTGAAACTGCCTCAGAGACTCCTTGAGATATAAGCACCACATTGTGTAGCTCTCCAAACCTACAATGAGGAATATCTACAGCATGCTTGCCCATCAATACCACCCACTAGGCTACATCGTGCCTTTCACAACCCGAGCCAAGGTACTCACCCAGGACCTGTGGACAGAAGGAATAGTTTGGGATGAGCCCATTCATCTTCCGAGCCTGCTGGACAGATGGCTTTTCTGGGAACAAGAGATTCCTGACCTTGTCCAGATGGAACTCACCAGAACTTACGCACCACCATATTCTGACAATCCAAAGTCAACCGGAGACCTCCACATATTATGTGATGCGTCATAGAGATCATATGGCTCTGTTGCCTACATGCAGACTGTGGATGACCAGAAGCAGATGCACATTTCTTTCATTCTGGCCAGGTCTCGCGTTGCACCAAAGAAGCAGCTGTCAACGCCACGCTTGGGGCTGAGTGCTGCACTTACTGGGGCTCAGCTGGCCAGTGTCCTCCAAGCAGAACTCACCCTGCCCATCGAACAAGTCATCCTCTGGTCCGATTCAACTACAGTCCTTCATTGGCCCAAGTCAGAATCTTGTAGATACAGTACAAGGTCTTCATAGGAACTTGTGTTGCAGAGATTTAGAACCTTACGGATGTAGTCAACTGGAGGTACCGCATGTAGATACAGCGAACAACACTGCGGATGACATCACTTGGGGCAATACCTTGAAAGAGCTGGCCCAACCACATCGATGCACCAAGGCCCTGAGTTCCTCCAGCACTTAAAAGATAGGTGGCCTTCAATGCCTTCTGCTGACCCGGAGCCTGATGACAGCGAACTGAAGAAATCAGCCTTCTGCGGACGTGTCTGTCAGTTCCAGTCTTCAGCTCCTAACAACTAGATCCCTACACGGGGAGGCTGATCCACTCTCCAGTTCAACCAGCGAAGCAGCAGACTACATAGCCACAGAGATCCTCCTCCTGAAGCAAGTTCAGATGGAATCATTTCGTGAATAGGTCCAGGCCGTCATGTCAAACCGGTCTATTCCTTCTAACAGCCATTTGGGTACCTCGTCTCCTGAGTATGTTAAGGATTCAGGACCCCTTAGAGTTGGCGTTAAATTGCGAAAAGAAGAGCACCTGGAGATGGATGCTATGCACCCCATTGTCTTGGATCTGCATCATCCGCTGATCGAGTGACTCATTCAAGATTTCAACTAGACTCTCCTCCATCCCGGCCCAGAGAGGGTTGTGGCGGAACAGGGTCATAGATACTGGATTCAGCGGGAAGGGAAGCTATCCGGAAGCTTCAGCACACCTGTTTGCAATCGTTCCAAAGATGGCAGACCTACCTCCGGCTCTTCTGCGTCTGTACAAGCCATCCTTCTACTCTCCCGTAGGGGATTATTTCAGAATATTCAATAAAAATATTGGACGTCGCAGGGAAATGTGATGGGGCATCGTCTACAAATGCATGCCCAGCCACTGCACCCACCTGACCTCCAGCAGAGCCTGGATGCCAATGCCTTCCTGATGTCTCTAAGACGCTTCATTGCATGGCCTGCTGGGAAGTTGACTCAGACTTACCTGATGGATGTATTAGGACTGCTGCTATCCTGGTCAAGGGTCAGACTTACCTACGACCAGTGGACCAGCTGGTGCAGCTCCCAGCCATCCTTAATGATGATGCAGAAGAACCTGTCACCTAGAAAGGACTTTAAATTGGTCAGAAAGGAAATAATGTCCGAAAATGAGATTTGTAGGTGGCAAGCTGCACTTGGTAATGAACTAAACACTCTGCCTGCTTGTGATAGATGTAACGACATCACTGAGTTATTAATAAAGAGACAGGCTTTCTTACATAGCCGCCCAAATGTCTGCCACGACATTCTAACCAGATGGATTCATCAATGTGGGTGTATACCAGAACTGTAATACCACATCTTGTATGGATAAATGGACAGTTAATTGGATAATCACAGCTGAGTGACATGGCACAGAATTGCAAACATTGTTAATCTTTAATCAACATTATAGAGCCCTAAACTGAGGAACTGTCTCTCTCACCATCTCTCAAATAAGAGTACAATCTCCATAATGTCACCTACTCAATCAGTGTATAAATTCCAGAGGCATCAAACTCCAATTCAATGCCATTTAGCAGACAAAAGGGACTTAGTCATGTGTGCATACATTTTACAGATGGGTGGTCCCGGCAATTAAATCCACTACCCTGGCATTGCAAGCACCATGCTCTACCAACTGAGCTACCAATGACCACTGAACAATGAAGTATTTTTTGTAGTTAAATGATACACCAAATGTAGGCCAAATGTTGACTCAGGAACAGGAGTGGAGAAATGTAATTCCTTTCTTTCAGCATCTTATGAGAATGAGTAGTTAGATAGACCTACCGTCTGTAGAGGTGCTATCTTTATCAGCATCATAAAAGTGGATAATATTTCAACCACATAAAATATGTATCCAAGCTGAAATCTTGCCAGGAACCTGATGGGTTGTTTTCACAGCTTTCTATTGATGTCATTTGGACATTCAATTGTTTTTGTGCATTTTCTTCCCAGTCTAGGGCAACATATAATGACAGAAGTTAAGCTATGTGTGTTGACAAGTTGACTAACAAATAGCCTACCAAAATGTTTATTTTTATTTTTATGCAGCCTACAGAGCATTTTCTAAATAAGCAGGATTAGGGTTGGTGCGGGCCTCAGATTTTCACTTTGTCCGATGTCAGGTGGTTGCGGATAGGTTATAAGCAAATGCGGGTGGATGAACAAACAGCTGACCCCACACCACTAAAATGTGCATAGGCTGAAGCATGGGGTTTGTCCATATGCATTTACACCATTGGACACAACATCCTGATGTGTTATTATTATTTATTATAAATATGAATACTTTTTTTTATTACAAAGTATGTCATTGCCCTTTTAAGAAAACGTTGCCCCTTTAAGAGTTCTGGTGAGCAGCTGTGCCTCAACAATGCTGGAAACACTGGACATAAAAATGCATTTGTAAACGAAGCCACATGCACAATTGAAGGAGTAGAGAGATAAATGTGGTAGCAATGGAAAACTGGCATCCCCAGCTTTCAATGAAGAATTGTAGAGCATTGACTGCAGGGTCAGAATGTTTCCTTCTATGACTAGCAACTTGAATGTGCCTTGAGAGGAATATTGATATTGCATAAAACACACAACCACAAGCCACATAAGTAAATAGGTAAACTATTCTATTTTGGGGTGATCTGATTTTGTTATACTAACATCACATGGCAAAAATAGTAGCACTGGAAAGTTCCATCCTGAGTGATAAAATATAACACTTTGAATGACTTTGCCAGAAGCGACACCGCTGTGTGAGTGGAGAGCTGCAGTGATGCACATTACAGACTATTTCATTCCCTTCATCTGAAAATCATAGTGTCAGCGACAATCATGCATGTCACTTCAGTGCACACAGCGTAATAGAGAAAATAAAAATATTTGTGAATATATTTCGTAGAAGAGACATGCTTCTGTCTGTATTATGCTGTGTCCTCTCCAAACCATATATTGAGACAAATGACAGAAAGTAGCCTACAAGTAGATGAATAGAACTTGATTGAACATTAAATGTATTTCAATATGCTTGAAATAGGCCTTTAGCCTACTGTTTATATTGTAAACTGTCTAAACCTTTGGGAGGGTTCTATTCAGAAATGTCAAAACAGTCCAAAAAGAAATCATACATGTTTGAAGTGTCTGTCTTATAGGACATATAAGAAAGGTCAGTAAATCTTTTTAAACACACATTTAACCCCTTCCATAAAATGTTTTAACCGGTACGGGGTTACCTTCGTATGAGTCCTGTAACACTTGTGGGATCATAGAGTAAAACGGAGAATATCATGGTGTTTCAGTCTCCCTTTCCGTTTGGGGTCATATTAGTTTTTAGCCCAAACCGTTCGGACACTACAGAGGTCTTCGTCTCCTGCTCTGACAAACATTACTACAGTAGCTCTACCACTTTCCACCGCAGATGCGAAAGACCGACATAGGCGAATGCGGTAGATTGAGACGGAGTCCATACAAAAAACATCTCTAGCTTCAACAGACGGATTTTGATGGGGATGTTTGTATTATGTTAATTAGATTGATGCAGTCATCTCGGTATGTCGCTTGTTTGTATCAATTGCAAAGACAATGGCAACTTTGTGTTTGTTGTCAACTTCGTTCTGAAGTTATTGGAGGTCCCAGAGAGATGGACCACCATGTGATTCTATGTTTAGCAGAGATGTGTGTGTATAAAGTGACTTGGGAGGACTTTATGTTCTCCCAGGGGTCTGAGGCAGGCATTTACCTGGATAATTTATCTTGGAAGAATAGTGTCGCATCCCTCCAATAGAGTTCCAGACAGTTGTAGAATCTATGCCAAGGTGCATTGAAGCTGTTCTGTCTCGTGGTGGCCCAACGCCCTATTTACAGACTTTATGCGGATGTTTCTATTGGAGGGATGCGATGTCAGAGGGAGGCCCCAAAAATGGTCAAAGACTCCAAGCCAACCAAGCCATAGACCATTCTCTCTGCTACCGCACAGCAAACAGTACCAGTGCACCTAGTTTGGAACCAACCGGACCCTGAACAGCTTCTACCCCCAAGCCAAAAGATTGCTAAATAGCTAATTGAATGGCTGGCCGGACTAGCTGCGTTGACCCTTTTTGTACTAACTCTACCCACACACACACACGAATATGGACCACACACACACATCACATATGCTGCTACTTTCTATCTATGCTGTTGCCTAGTCACTTTAGCCTACCTATTTGTACATAGCTCCCTCAAACACATTGAATTGTTTTTAGATGGGCATACCATGGATCATTTAGCTATTTGATTCTGAAGTTTAGGGCCCCTTTAGGTATCAAAATAATAAAATCAAATATTGAATAACACATTCAGAAATGGCAAAAGACAGCCAAAAATGTATGATAAGGAATACGGTTTTGAAGAGTGTCATATCTAAGAAATATGACACATTTAACCCCTTTTGTTGCCACAAAACTACCTCCATACTAGGTGGTTTGTATGGGTTCCCTTCCCCTTCACACAAGTCCTGTGACACTTGGAGGTCGTAGACTAAAACAGAGAAGGCCATTGTGTTCATGGGTGTCTCCCCTTTCAATGGAGTGGTCATAATAGTTTGTAAGCCAAACATTTGTGAGAATACCAATTTTTGGGATGTCTCATGGTCTGAAACACTGCTGTAGCTCGGCCACTTTCCACTGCACATGCAAAAGGGTGACACTGATGCGGTGGATTGAGACACTGCACACGTAAAAGGGTGACACTGATGCAGTGGGATGAGACACTGCACATGCAAAAGGGTGACACTGATGCAGTGGGTTGAGACACTGCACATGTAAAAGGGTGACACTGATGCAGTGGGTTGAGACACTGCACATGTAAAAGGGTGACACTGATGCGGTGGGTTGAGACACTGCACATGTAAAAACTCTAGTTTAAACTAATGGATTTATGGCGATTTTTTATTATGTTACTTAGATTGACGCAGGTGCATCAATAGACGTAAATTAACTTTGCATTGTTGGACAAGGACCCATAAGTAAGCATTTCATCGTTAGTCTACACCGGTTGTTTATGAAGCATGTGACAAATAAAATGTGTGATCTTGAGCCAACTCATCTCACCAATATTGTCATGCCACATACAAATCTTGGAAGATGCTTGTTTTCTTAAGAAGAGATCTCATATCCAAGCCAATTAAATGGTTGATGTTCAGTTTGTTTTTTATTGAGGAATCCTCTGGAGCGGTTTTAAACAGTTGTAAGACATACACAAGCAATGAATCATGCATGACTCACTATTTACGGTGTATATCTCGATCAAAACAAATTACAGAAGAGTAAAAAAAACAATACCATGGTCAAATTAATGGTCGCATTAACTTCTTTACAGAGCTGGTATCAGGTAACTAAGTCTGCTCCAAGAATACCCTTGCAGATTCAAATGAAGGACATTTTATTTCACAATTCCAGAAAATTCCATAAAAAATGAAGTATCCTGTTTTCATTTTCCCAACAGCAATGTGCTTTAAAAACTCTGCATACATTGTATAACACTGTAAATATGCAAATATTCTGTACTAATAGTGAACCATAGTCCACTCTTCAGACCAGGCAAGTGTGTCCCCGAAGACTGCAATTATGCTGCTACTCCCTAACACAGACTTTGAAAGGAGAGAACTTGAGGTGTGTGTCACTGGTTAATGGACAGAGGGGCACGGAGTCATAGAAACAGGTCCATAACACACACAGTGTCTGTCTGTCCAACTTTAGAAGGTGTTTTTTATCTTGGAAGCGACCTGTGTGAGGATCTCTCCTATCTTCTTCTGCCAGTAGAGGACATGTTTGGACTCGGCACACCACAGCTCTCCGTGACGCGGCTCAGCATTCTCACACCGCTTACGCACCTCTTCCTGCTGCTCCTACAGGGGACACAGAGAGAGAGAGAATGTGAGACACCATAGAACAACACAAAGCCTCCCACACACATACAAGCTCACACACACACACACCTCAGTGCCGTGTTGCATCTCAAACTTGTAGAAGAGGGCCCAGGCATCTCCCAGGTCTGGCTCAATCTTCACTGTCCTCAGGAACCACTCTCTGGCCTTAGTGATCTTACGCTCGCTCCAGAACAGCCTGCAACACACACACACACACACACGAGCTGCTTACCGCCAGATTACGACTAATATGTTGACAGAGTGAAAGTAAGAGAGAGCGAGGGAGAGTTTAACCTACTGAAGGAATGAAAGTTTTAAGTTTCAAGTTGTAATGTCACATGCACAAGCCTTTCTTGCAAACTCAAAACCCAGCAATGCTATAATTAATAACAACACAATACTAGAACAAAAACACGAGAAATAAGAAATGTGAAGCAAGCAAGCATACCATATACAGGCGCAGATACAATACCACATTTAAAATGTGCTGGGATACTGGAGTGACGGCGGTCAACATGTACAGTACCAGTCAAAAGTTTGGACACACCTACTCATTTATTGTTTACATTTTTTACTATTGTCTACATTGTAGAATAATAGTGAAGACATCAAAACTATGAAATAACACATATTGAATCATGCAGTAACCAAAAAAAAAGTGTTAAACAAATCAAAATATATTTGATATTTGAGATTGTTCAAAAGTAGCCTCCCGTTGGCTTGATGACAGCTTTGAACACTGCACCGGTACCACTTGCCGTGTGGAAGCATAGAGGATAGTCTATGGCTTGGGTGGTTGGAGTCTAACAACTTTCTGGACATTCCTAAAACACCGCTGATATAGATGTCCTGGATGGCAGGGATCTCGGCCCCAGTGATGTACTGAGCTGTCTGCACCACCCTCTGTAGCGCCATACGATCGATGGGAGTATTATTTACATAACAGGCAGTGATGTACTGAGCTGTCTGCACCGTCCTCTGTAGCGCCATGCGATCGATGGGAGTATTATTTACATAACAGGCAGTGATGTACTGAGCTGTCTGCACCGTCCTCTGTAGCGCCATACGATCGATGGGAGTATTATTTACATAACAGGCAGTGATGTACTGAGCTGTCTGCACCGTCCTCTGTAGCGCCATGCGATCGATGGGAGTATTATTTACATACCAGGCAGTGATGTACTGAGCTGTCTGCACCGTCCTCTGTAGCGCCATGCGATCGATGGGAGTATTATTTACATACCAGGCAGTGATGTACTGAGCTGTCTGCACCGTCCTCTGTAGTGCCATGCGATCGATGGGAGTATTATTTACATACCAGGCAGTGATGTACTGAGCTGTCTGCACCGTCCTCTGTAGCGCCATACGATCGATGGGAGTATTATTTACATACCAGGCAGTGATGTACTGAGCTGTCTGCACCGTCCTCTGTAGCTCCATACGATCGATGGGAGTATTATTTACATAACAGGCAGTGATGTACTGAGCTGTCTGCACCGTCCTCTGTAGCGCCATGCGGTCGATGGGAGTATTATTTACATACCAGGCAGTGATGTACTGAGCTGTCTGCACCGTCCTCTGTAGTGCCATACGATCGATGGGAGTATTATTTACATAACAGGCAGTGTTGTACTGAGCTGTCTGCACTGTCCTCTGTAGTGCCATACGATCGATGGGAGTATTATTTACATACCAGGCAGTGATGTACTGAGCTATCTGCACCGTCCTCTGTAGTGCCATACGATCGATGGGAGTATTATTTACATAACAGGCAGTGATGCAGCCAGTTAAAATGCTCTCAATGATACAGCTGTAGAATTTTGAGGATACGAGGGCCAAACTATTTTAACCTCCTACAGTACCCAATCAGCTCCTTGGTCTTACTGACGTTGAGGGAGAGGTTGTTGTTCTGGCAACACACTGCCAGGTTACTGATCTCCTCCCTGTAGGCTGACTCATTGTCACCGGTGATCAGGCCTACCACTGTCATGTTGTCAGCAAACCTGATGATGGTGTTGGAGTCGTGCGTGGCCACGCAGTCGTGGGTGAACAGGGAGTACAGGAGGGGACTAAGCACACACCCAAGTGGGGCCCCTGTGTTGAGGGTCAGCTTGGCAGAGGTGATGTTGCCTACCCTCACCACCTGGGCTTGGCCCGTCAGGAAGTCCAGGAACCAGTTGCAGAGGGAGGCGTTCAGGGCAGTGTGGAGAAAAATTGAGATAGTGTCACATATGGATCTGTTGGGGTGGTATGAAAATTGGAGTGTGTCTAGGACGGTGGAGTTAATGTGTGCCATGACCAGCCTCTCAAAGCACTTCATGATTACACAAGTGATTGCTACAGGGCAGTAGTCAATGTGCGAGATCACCCAATCCTCTGGGTTGGTGACAGCCCTCACACCCGACAATGTTGTTGTTGTCAAAGCGTGCATGAAATGCATTGAGTTAGTCTGGTAGAAAGGCATCGTTGGGCAGATCACGGTAAGGTCTTCCTTTGCAATCCGTAATGGACTGTAGTCCCTGTCACATGCGGCGGGCGTCGGAGCCCGTGTAGTATGATTGTCTTTTGGCTCGTTTGACGACTGAGGAGGGCATAGCGGGACTTCTTAGTCGTTCCTGTCCTTGGCCGTAGCCTCAGGGTTGTCTACGATAGCGCTGTGTGCGGTAGCCTTCGCCTTTATTTTAGCGCCAACCTCAGTGTTAATCCAGGGCTTTTGATTGGGGAAGCCGCGAACCCTCACCGTGGGGCAACATCACCGATACATTTTCTAATGAAGAAGTGTGCCGGAGGTGGTTAGGTCGCCAATATTGTCGGTGGAGTCTCTAAACACATTCCAATCAGCGCTAGCAAAGCAGACCTGAGGCATAATCTTTGATTCTGGTGACCATTTCTTAATTGAGCATGTCATGGGTACTTCCTGTTTGAGTTTATGCTAGTAAACAGGAAACAGGAGTCATGATCGGATTTGTGGAATGGCGGATGAGGAATCAAATCAAAATCAAATCAAATTTATTTATATAGCCCTTCGTACATCAGCTGATATCTCAAAGTGCTGTACAGAAACCCAGCCTAAAACCCCAAACAGCAAGCAATGCAGGTGTAGAAGCACGGTGGCTAGGAAAAACTCCCTAGAAAAGCCAAAACCTAGGAAGAAACCTAGAGAGGAACCAGGCTATGTGGGGTGGCCAGTCCTCTTCTGGCTGTGCCGGGTAGAGATTATAACAGAACATGGCCAAGATGTTCAAATGTTCATAAATGACCAGCATGGTCGAATAATAATAAGGCAGAACAGTTGAAACTGGAGCAGCAGCACAGCCAGGTGGACTGGGGACAGCAAGGAGTCATCATGTCAAGTAGTCCTGGGGCATGGTCCTAGGGCTCAGGTCAGTTGAAACTGGAGCAGCAGCACGGCCTTACATGCTTGCTTGTGGGTAGAATAACAGTGGTCTAGGACTTTATCACCCCTAAAGCCTTGTACAGTTCGTTAAGGGCCGGCGTGTTATTTTTATTATCCTGAGGTGAAATGTATACAACATTCACGATAACAGCTGAAAAGTCCCTCAAGAGAAAGAAGGGTCAGCATTTGACCATCAGGAATTCCAAGACGGGTGAACAGTGGGTCGACACTTCCATCGTGCTGGAGTTAGAGGCAAACCCCTCCCCCCTTGATTTCCCTGACTCCACTGTCCTGTCCGCCTGGTGAATGGAGAATCCATTGAGTTGGATAGTCAAGGGTGGTGTCTTGCCCGAGAGCCATGTTTCAGAAAATCAAAGAATATTGTAGTTTCGAGAGCAGAGCGAGGGAGAGTTTAACCTACTGAAGGAATGAAAGCAGAGCGAGGGAGAGTTTAACCTACTGAAGGAATGAAAGCAGAGTGAGGGAGAGTTTAACCTACTGAAGGAATGAAAGCAGAGCGAGGGAGAGTTTAACCTACTGAAGGAATGAAAGCAGAGCGAGGGAGAGTTTAACCTACTGAAGTAATGAAAGCAGAGCGAGGGAGAGTTTAACCTACTGAAGGAATGAAAGCAGAGCGAGGGAGAGTTTAACCTACTGAAGGAATGAAAGCAGAGCGAGGGAGAGTTTAACCTACTGAAGTAATGAAAGCAGAGCGAGGGAGTGTTTAACCTACTGAAGTAATGAAAGCAGAGCGAGGGAGAGTTTGCCCTACTGAAGGAATGAAAGCAGAGCGAGGGAGAGTTTGTCCTACTGAAGGAATGAAAGCAGAGCGAGGGAGAGTTTAACCTACTGAAGGAATGAAAGCAGAGCGAGGGAGAGTTTAACCTACTGAAGTAATGAAAGCAGAGCGAGGGAGTGTTTAACCTACTGAAGTAATGAAAGCAGAGCGAGGGAGAGTTTGCCCTACTGAAGGAATGAAAGCAGAGCGAGGGAGAGTTTGTCCTACTGAAGGAATGAAAGCAGAGCGAGTGAGAGTTTGTCCTACTGAAGGAATGAAAGCAGAGCGAGGGAGAGTTTGTCCTACTGAAGTAATGAAAGCAGAGCGAGGGAGTTTGTCCTACTGAAGGAATGAAAGCAGAGCGAGGGAGAGTTTGTCCTACTGAAAGAATGAAAGCAGAGCGAGGGAGAGTTTGTCCTACTGAGACAGTACAAAGGGGAAGGTGGTCATAGCACAGATAAGAGGGGGGGGGGAGTTTGTGAGAGAAAGAGTGAAAGATGAATGTTCTGTTGTTTGGTAGTGTGTGTCGTACTTGGCCACGGCTAGCAGGACATGTGGGTCGTGTTCACACTTCTTCAGAGCATCAACACTCTTCGTCTTCCTCTGGGGCCGTGCCTCCAGAAACACTGCCTCAGCCCACAGGATACCTACAGAAAGACAGAGATATATGTAAATGCAATATGTAGAGTATTTTCTCCATCCTGAACTGTTTCATGTTGAACTGATGATCATGATTAAATATAGACATAGTTAAAACACAAACAACTTTAACCTTCTGATGTCTGAGGACTAAATCATGTCAATAGAGTAAAACGCATCAGAATTCGGTTTTATTTACACTTTACTGGTTTCCAACCAGTTGGCGACAGATTTCCATGCAAATATTCTAAAATCCACATAAATACAAAAAAATAAAAAATTCCCATCAGAGATGTTTACATCATCAAATTGACTTGTTGCGGATAAAAGGCTGTGCGTGATGACGTAATACACATAAAATAGACTTGTGCAGTTAAATTCCTATGTACTGAATAAATAAATCTAATGTAAATGGGTTTCCATTGCATTTTCAACTCTACCGATGGGTTTGTAAAAAAATATTTTTATGTTAAAGAGCAAATGTGCCCAGCAGCTCGAAGATACAGCATACCACATGATGAGATCATTATGATTTTGTTTTGTCAAACGGCAGTCAAGCATCGATCATCATGTCACCATCTTGCACTTTCACCACCCTGTGAAGTTCATAACTTATGTCATCTGCAGCCTAATAAACTGCATGCTTTCCTGACGAGCCGTAGTGGAATGACCACACACAATATCATCACGTGACTCCAAGTTTATGTCGAAATGGTTATTGTATCCATATTTGTGCATTAATGAATTTCCACCGCCATTTCACAAAAAGATCCCACCTTGTCTAGAGTAGAGTATTGTTTTGTCGACATTTGCTGTTTCCATCAGGTCTGTCTCGACATTATCCATCTGACGTGTACTATACTCACATAAAAATGTTAGATGGAAACCTGGTTTATGTGAGTAAATACATCTCATATTCTCAACAGTGAGACCAAGCTAACTGGGACAATCACCACTTGGATCTAGCAGACTAAAAAGACTGAGAATTGCTTTCCATCACACACACATTGTGACGGACTGTCTTACCTGAGTTGGGGCACTCTTGTAGGGCTTTAGCCATCAGTGTGTTGGCGATGTTCTTCAGCCCTGCCCTGAACTCCAATCTCACCGACTCTAACCTGACAACACACACAAACAAGGTACTGTGTATGCATCAACCAGTTTGTGTGCTTTAAGAGTGTGTATCTGTGTGTAAGCGTAATGCGTCTGTATATCTCACCATAGGTCTGGGCTCTGTGGATTCTTGAGGCGTGATTTCTCCAGAATGGATCTGGCCCTGGTCAGCTGGCCAACCCTCTCCTCCAGACGAGACAGCAGCAGCCACAGGGACATGGAGTGGGGACACTTCTTCAGCTACACACACACACAAACACACACACAGAGTTAAGATGATTCAGTGTTAAACACACATAACTGAGCACCATTGAACTTCAGATAGCCTACTGTCGCTCGAGCTATAAGAATGTATTCAGATATCTCTCATCATCCAGAATGCCCGCTCCTGTCTTCACGGCCAATCTCCCTTCCACCTCTCACCCCCTGGTTGTAGGCCTCCCTGGCCTTCTCTCTCCCTCGCTCCCCATCCTCACCCCCTGGTTGTAGGCCTCCCTGGCCTTCTCTTTCCCCTTCCTCACCCCCTGGTTGTAGGCCTCCCTGGCCTTCTCTTTCCCCTTCCTCACCCCCTGGTTGTAGGCCTCCCTGGCCTTCTCTCTCCCCTTCCTCACCCCCTGGTTGTAGGCCTCCCTGGCCTTCTCTTTCCCCTTCCTCACCCCCTGGTTGTAGGCCTCCCTGGCCTTCTCGTTGTGCTCAGACTGCTCCTCTATCTGTCCCCTCATCATCCAGAGCTTGGGGAAGTCCTCATAGTGTTTAAGAGCCTCGGTACACAGCTCGTGGGCCGCTTCGATGTTCCCCAAAACCCACTCCAGCTTTACTGACTTCATAAACACCTGCAATGGGACAAACACACACTCTGTATATACATTTTCATCTTAGTCATTACATTAGAACACTTATATTCTCAGCAGCATTTCATTCTGAATAAAATCTTGCAGAAGAAATAGCATTGAACAAATACATTTTTGGTGGCAAGACATCAGACAACCATTTGAAATGTAACTAATGTCATGTTAATGATGCCAGGTGCAACATCCTCAAGCCTATAGCCTGGGTGTTTCTTCCTTCAACAACACCACAGTGTTACTTTATCTGGCAAGGCAATGTTATGATCTCCTGGAGACAGACAGCACTTTGGCACTTTCCCATCCAGTTGTGAATCTAGCAAGCCTGGGCATGGACGCATGGATAACACACTATTACCTTCATATAATACTTCCTCCCAAAACAAGTTTGAGGTCAGGTCCATCTCACCAATTGCTGCTGTTCTACCTGACCGAGAAGCAACCCCTACACACCTAGCACAGCCAGCAGCTTCCAGATTCACATTTCCCCTGATAGTAAATGACTGAGGAAACTGTGTATGTGTACACTATGTTATCTATATATCCCACTGGGCCACTCTGACAAGACAAATGAGTTTTGAAATATCCCCCTGGGGCTTTCGTTCTCTTTCACCTGACACTGATGTTGAGGTTGGGCAAACTGGAAGATGGATGACTGTAGGACTCGCTCTGATTCAGCTCTTTGTATCCATAGAGGAGTCTTGGCTGACTGTAGGACTCGCTCTGATTCAGCTCTTTGTATCCATAGAGGAGTCTTGACTGACTGTAGGACTCACTGATTCAGCTCTTTGTATCCATAGAAGAGTGGTGACATAGTGGTGGGTCCAATAGAACAGGAGAGAAATGGCATAGTGGTGGGTCCAATAGAACAGGAGAGAAATGGCATAGTGGTGGGTCCAATAGAACAGGAGAGAAATGGCATAGTGGTGGGTCCAATAGAACAGGAGAGAAATGGCATAGTGGTGGGTCCAATAGAACAGGAGAGAAATGGCATAGTGGTGGGTCCAATAGAACAGGAGAGAAATGACATAGTGGTGGGTCCAATAGAAATGACATAGTGGTGGGTCCAATAGAACAGGAGAGAAATGACATAGTGGTGGGTCCAATAGAACAGGAGAGAAATGACATAGTGGTGGGTCCAATAGAACAGGAGGGAAATGACATAGTGGTGGGTCCAATAGAACAGGAGAGAAATGGCATAGTGGTGGGTCCAATAGAACAGGAGAGAAATGGCATAGTGGTGGGTCCAATAGAACAGGAGAGAAATGACATAGTGGTGGGTCCAATAGAACAGGAGAGAAATTACATAGTGGTGGGTCCAATAGAACAGGAGAGAAATGATGTAGTGGTGGGTCCAATAAAGAAGTAAATGGAAATACCAAATTATAAAATAAAATCATTGAAAATACTTGAAAATACTTCCCCAGAAAGCATGACTTGGCCAGAGGAATCGATTCAATCATTTCAAATCACATGCTTATAGATCTATGTCTATTTGGGAAGCCTGCAGTGCGCGTGGCAATAGGCCGAGCTGATTATTGAGCTGCAGCTGTCGGTGAAAAACATTAAGCACGCATAGAAACTAAAAAGTTATTATTGAAACGAAACTGCTCCATGAAAATGCACATAATGATAATCTTACCTGGCACCAAATGGTTTAACATGCGATTGCATTTAGAATTGTTGCGCAATGAATGGGTTTATATAAAAGTGCATATTTTCCTCCATCAGGAGAAATCACACTCAAAATAGGCTCTGTATGCTGGGTGTGTATGACAGTTGTGTGGGATGAATAAAATACATAATGACTAACGAAAATAGGCCAATTTCATTCCACCACATTATGCACATTAACCTATATACCGATAAGCTTGACGGTCAAAGGTATTTCCATCGACTGATATTTCCATCAATTAATAAAAAGCATTATTTTGCTATGGGATCAGCATTTCATTTCGATGTATTGTCCGAAAGCAGGCAGTTGGCGGCTAACGGAAACCCTGACACACCACCCCACACTCACCCTGGCAGTAGGAGCACTGCTGCGGGCCTTGGCCAGTAGTCGACGTGCTCTCTCATATTCATTATTCTCAGACTCCAACTTCACAGCAGCCAGCCAGATCTCCTCACTGTTAGGGTTAGCCTGGACACAGACAGATAGGAGGAAGGGTGATTTACTTCCACCAAATGTTGCTTTACTTTGCTGTTGTTGCTTTACAACCCTGTTGTTTTAAAGAAAGATACTGTTGGAATAATCATGTTTACTCCGGCTAGCAAGCTCATTGCTCCTCTCTCACCTGGAAGGCCAGAGCCAGGATGCTGCGGGCAGCAGGCACGTCCTCAGCCAGCCACTTGGACTTGGCCCCCATCAGCCATAGCACCTCAGCCTTGGGACAGTGAGCCACTGCCCTCTGCAGCAGTGCCTCCAGAGACTCCCTGGGGGGGAGGGGGGGGGATAGTGGACAGTGAGAAGTAAAAGGGTGCATCGTGGAGAGATAGAAAGGGGGTCAGATGAGAAGAAAATGAGGGAGTGAGAGAGAAGTGGGTAAAGACAAAGGGAGGAGAAAGGAAAGAGAGATTGAATAATGGTGAGAAAGTGTGAGGACAGGCAGGCGTTGAAACAGTGATGAATCATAACTAACCGTATGAGTTTGGTTAGCTGAACTAGCAAGTCTGTTACCAAGGCAACTATTGTCGCTATCTAGTAAACGTGCTAGCTGCTTCAGTGGATGTTAAACACATTTCTCCCTGCAAATGAACACATTTCTAGCAGTAAATTTGTTAAATTACTGCCATGGTATAAATCGGATAATCAACTTGGGGCGCTACGCGTTCTCTGGAAAATATTGCAACTCTGTGGAAGGTTAGTTCCACTTCGCTAATGCATTGTGGAACAACACCTTCCACGTCCCTCATTATTTTCCAGAGAACGC
Organism: Oncorhynchus masou masou; assembly: GCF_036934945.1. Lineage (NCBI taxonomy): Eukaryota > Metazoa > Chordata > Actinopteri > Salmoniformes > Salmonidae > Oncorhynchus > Oncorhynchus masou. Next base: position 15,383,212 of record NC_088244.1, read on the forward strand.
ATAGCCCCTCGTTGATTCCTTATATTTATAATTACCATTTTACATACACTAAATGAATGAAAAGCAACTAATGAAATTGATTGGCTTCTATTGAATCATTTGCCAATGACAATGTGCCATAGTGATGATATCTACTTTGATACAATTACAATCAATAGGTACAGGCATTTAATTCAACTTTCAACACACACCTAGTGCCGTGGTTCTTCTCGAAGTAGGCTGCGCGGAGCCACACACTCTTCTTGCTAGGGAACATCTGCAGGGCGTGGGCATAGATGGCACGGGCACACTCCAGAGCCCCATGGGACACGCACTGAAATAAAAAATAATTACAGATAATGTATCAAACTAGGGACATGCCATATGTGTTTAATATAAACTGAGTATCTCGATAATAGATCCAGGGGGATCGCGATATTAGAGGATAAGGAATGGGTGAAAGGTCATCATGCTTACACTCTCTGCATCCTCCATCCAAGTGTGTTTACAGTCCTCCTCCTCGATGCCGATGCCAATAACCGCCCGGATCACCGCCTGGCACGTTGCCACGCTGCCAGCTTTATCACATTCCTCTGCATCCTGGAGACGATGGGGGAGAGGCAGAAAGAATAGGTTGAGCGAGGAGAGGACAGAGAGGGGTACGTACGTGAGGGAAAATGAAAAGATGAGGGAGGGAAGAGAAGAAGAATCATGAGAAAAGTTTGAAAGGGAGAGGGGGAGTTGAAAGGAAGGACAGGAGGGAGGAGAGAGTGAGGGAACCACAGGCAAGCCAGTGGAATGCTGGAGCAACTACAGAGTGAATGATGTGTTTTTTTAGAGGATGTGGGGACATGTTTTCACAACCAGGGATCCTCAACCATTTTAGACGGATTTATGGGCGGCCAGGGCTTCAAACTGTACTGGGGAATAACATGACATGATCTCTTTCTTTTGAGTTGAATCAATCCAGTGTTTGATCTGGCTCTGTAGTGCCAAACCCATATGCTTAATATTACCCCTGTGTCCTCCAATATACCTCCCATGCCTGTTCCATAGAACTGTTGATGGACCACTTCACTTTAGAGCCAAGAAAAAAGTAAAAACAAGGGGAAAGAAAACAAAGAAATAAATCCGACAGATAATTGCAATCCAAAGCTTGGTTGCACAACAATGAGTGTAAGTTGAACAGAGGTGAAATGCACAGAGGTCAGAAAGACATCAGCCACCTACCTGCAGGAAGTGACACACACACACTCACACACACACACTGTGCAAAGTGTTTGAGTGCTCCACTTGTTTTGTGCTGCAGTGATTAAATAACATGGACGACAGAGTTGTTCCAAATGACTCTGGCACGCCAGCACCTCTGAAGAGAGGAAGTGACTATAGTATCAGAGTGGAGTCAAGGGCAACACCGGCATGATTTGAGTAAAGGGTGAAGGGACTTTTTAACATTAGACGTTTTCCAAATGCTGGGGTGAAGCGGAAGGCTTTTGGATCATAGATGCAGGAGACTGTTGTTTATTCAGTGGGTCACATGAAAATAACAGGAGCTGGAAGTGGCTCACATCACTTTGTGCTTTGCAGCACAGTGGTGTTTCCTGCTCTAAACTCTCACCTCTCTATCACACACACTTTCTCCCTCTCACCTGTATCCACTGTTCTCTGTTGATCTCGACCCCATTGGCCCCGAGTGATGTGATGGCTCTGTCAACAATCTTCTCCACCATTTGCGTATTCCCGTTGGCCTCTTCCAGCTTGGCGGCGGTGATCCAGATGTGTCGGTCCGTAGGGATGTTCTCACGGGCCTTGTTTAGGACACGCCTGGCATTCTCATAGGTCTCCAACCGCGCCAGTGCCAGCCACAACTACACAGGTAGAGGGGGCAGGAAGTTGTGGGAAGGGGGTGTAAAAAAAAAAATTAAGTAGATATTTTGGGAAGTGCAGTCAGGGTCAGAATGCAGAAGATCGAGTTGTACGAGACTGGGTCCTTATGAAAACATTGCACAATATCAATGTGTGTACCTCCACGCTAGTGGGACAGCACTCCACAGCTCTGCTCAGCATGATCCTGGCATCCTCTGGCTCCTCCAGTTCTACAGCAGTTTTCCACAGACGAACTGACTTCGACACATTCTCCAGCGCTGTGGGACACACAGAGAGAGGAGTTACACCTGGGCTTCCCAAACGTTTTTGGCCCGTGCCCAATGGTAGAAATGACTGATCGTTTGTTCGTTCGACATGGTGGGATCTTTTTGTCTGTAAAATGAATTATGCGTATGGAAGTCAAATTGGGAGTCATGGGATGACATGGTGCATTAGATCCTCCCACTGCGACCCAGGAAACTTCACAAGGTGGTGAAAGCCCACGGTATGACCAGACTAGGCACAAAGGCCATTTAACGCAACACTTTTTGTGACAAAACGATCAGTAGAGTTGAAAATGCAATAGATTGAACACATTGAACATTCAATTGTTATTTGGTACATGAAAAGGTAAGTGAAAAAGTACATTTTGTGGATTGTCATAACGTGACTTTTATCTGCAACAAGTCTGTTTTGGTGGTGGGAAAATACATATTTTCTTAAATGCAGATTTTTTAAAGATTCGCATGAAAATTTGTTGCCAGTTGGATGGAAACCTAACTACAGATTATGTTCTTCCCCCGTCATTTTCAAATCCGGCGATCCCACATGGGATTTCTGTTAAGTTACAGCCTTCATTTTTTCAACAAACTGTAATTTTTGTAGTTACTTAAGTAAATACCTGTAGTCAACTTGTGCAAAACATTAGGAGATGAAGCAGATTCATTTGGTCTGTCACGATTTTACATTAGGAACCACCTTAGTTCCCCAGAACAGTTAGAGCGTTGGACTAGTTACCGGAAGGTTGCAAGTTCAAATCCCTGAGCTGACAAGGTACAAATCTGTCGTTCTGCCCCTGAACAGGCAGTTAACCCACTGTTCCTAGGCCGACATTGAAAATAAGAATTTGTTCTTAACTGACTTGCCTGGTTAAATAAAGGTAAAAAAAACAACAAAAAAAAACAAACAGTTGAGCTAATCACGTGTTTCTTTGTAAATAGCACAATGGGAGAAAGAGTCCAGGTGTGTATTTGGTTTCACTTGCTAGTTAGCGAAGTGGCTGACTCAATAAGGAGATGGGGCATCATATAATGTTAGCTTTCTGCCGTGATCTGTACAGATATCACTGCTGCCATCTCCATTTCCTTGTGTTTTTTCCTCCTCTCCGTTGTCGGCTCCTGAGGCTTCTCCGAGCGACTCCACACCTGCTGCTCCAGAGCCAGAGCTCTTCTTCCTCCAGACAAGTCTGTCAAAACGTCTTTCTCTTATTAACATTCACTTACAAATGTCCAAACTCACTAAATTACATTCGGTAGCTACAACCTATACTTGAATAACTTTATGAGCTGGATTGCCTGTCTTCGCAATTAGTTTCTTTTCATTTGTGCTCGTTAGCATATTTAGCTAGCAGCCACTATACACCATTACCTGTGCTAATTTTGTTAGCATTCTGGTAACAGACACCCAATAGTTTTTTTGTTGCATTTTTAGTGCCCCCTTGTGTACGAAGACGGTAATAACGTAAATCCCGACGACGTGACGATATGAAAATCTGGATATTGTCCAACCCTAAAACACAAAAATCTCTGCAAAAACATTTCATAATGTAATCATGGCAATTATTTTAATATCAACACATTGCCTCAAACCTCTAGGTACACTGTGATGGATAAATAGAGAAGGTTTTTCTTTTCTTTCTATTGTGAAATACACAGGGGCAGCCCAGATATGTAGGGGCTGAAGCCTTTCAAAGGAAGCAAAACATCCAGTCTCTCAAAGAAGTATTCTGCTGGGAACAGCACTGTGTGTGTAATGGAGCAGTGCTCCCACCATGACAGGGTGTAAATAGAGGGTGTGTGATGGCTAGAAGTGTCAATTGGGATAAGAAACAAGGTTCAAGGTTGGGTTCAAATGGAGTGATGGCCTGTTGAACTTTTTATTTCCCTCTTCTCTCAGTCTTTCCTTTCATCACTAGTCCAAAGCTCAATAGTCTCAATAGCAGACACGTAAGCCTTGTTCACACTGCAGGCCTTAATGATTACATTCGTTTTGTTTTTCAAATTCGTATTTAAAATACTGACTGTCCAATAGAGCCAGGCCGATATGGGATTTTTGGATCCAATTCCAATTTTAGAGTGGAAATATTCACCAATAACTGATATACAGGGCATTTGGAAAGTTTCAGACCACTTGACCTTTTCCACTTTGTTACGTTACAGCCTCATTCTAAAATGTATTACATAAAACTGCTTCCTCATCAATCTACACATAATACCCCATAAAGACAAGGTGAACACAGATTTATTTTATTTTTTTAGCAAATGTATAAAAAAATAAAAAAACAGAAATGCCTTATTTACATAAGTATTCAGACCCTTTGTTACGAGACTCGAAATTGAGCTCAGGTGCATCTTGTTTCCATTGATCATCCTTGAGACGTTTCTACAACTTGACTGGAGTCCACCTGTGGTAAATTCAATTTATCGGACATGATTTGGAAAGGCACACACTCGTCAGTGCATAAGTGCATAACAGAGCCATGAGGTGGAAGGAATTTACCGTAGAGCTCCGAGACAGGATTGTGTCTGCAGCACTGAAGGTCCCCAAGAACACAGTGGCCTCCATCATTCTTAAATGGAAGAAGTTTGGAACCACCAAGACTCTTCCTAGAGCTGGCCGTTCAGCTAAACTGAGCAATCGAGGTCGTATTGCCGCATTGTATCATGTATTTGGATATTTCTGTTAGGGAACACTACCCGGTGAAGTGTGCAATAACTAACTTCGCCCTTGCACTCCTAAAGAATTTTAAAAAATTAAACTTTGGCAAAGTCTACAAACTTAGTCTACTCTCTTCGTAACAGATTCTAGTTTTGGAAACAGAAAACTGTATTGAGATCAAATGTTTAATCAATGAGAAAATTAGCAGAATGTTGCCAAAAATCCATCTTCTCCTACTGCCAGCCACTGGGTTCCCTCTCATCACCATATTTGGTAGTGTGTAGAAATGCCTACCGGATGCTTCACATTTATACATCCGGTGAAATATCTTGCTCATTGTTCCATCTGTGGTTGGGGTTTAGCGTAGGGACATCCCAAGGATCCCTGATAGCATCATCCCTCAGAGGACATCGTCAAGTCCTCTCACACAGCTCGTTAGCTGGACAGCTTGCACTCATCACAGAAATGGCGATTGGCGAAATGTGAATAAGGACCAGTCACTACCAAGTGACATGTTCTTTGGTGTCTCTGAAAACATTTGAATGGTGGAGCTTGAGGAATACCCTTACTAAAGAGCAAAAATAACAACAGATTTCACTGGCTTCACTAAAAAGCTATAACATTACCACAACTTTGAACTTCTTAGCACAGCACTTACTTTACATTTGGGCATTGCATCCATTGTTTGTAACGACACCCTACCATTTTATTGAGCTGGCAAGCATCTATCCACTCAGCACTCACGGTAGAAGCAGTAAGACGGAGAGTTAGTTCACTCTCCTCTCTGACTGGTGTGGATGCGTTGGCCCGGTGGTCGTGTCCAGTCTTAGTGTAGCGCGCCAAGGCAAGATAGGCTTATAGCCATGGGGGACAAATAACGAAATGTACAAAAAGTCAAATTCTATCAAGAACGGCTTTTATGACGAGCGTTATCTTTGCATCTTATATTGGACCATTTCAATGGATTTAACAACGGTACGAAATATCGGCCAATAATATTGGTGAACCGATAAATCGGTCGGGCTCTACTGTCCAAAGAACAGGTTACAAGTGAACAAATGGGGTGTGTGTGTGTTCAGGCAGAAGTCATCTGCTGACAATACCACACTAGTTGTCATAGTAATGACTTGTGTGGCACAGTGGTGTAGACAGAAAACTTCCTATCATTCAAAAGTTAGGTAGCAAGCAAAGGTGACAATGCCTACCATTGGCTGTTCAGACTCCAAGAAAAATAACAGATTCGAATTGGATATGCAAAACAACTTGTTTTGAGTCACTTCAAACTGTCAATGTGAACAAGGCTTTACAGGTCTCAACAAAAACTGTTTTGCACCATTGTAGCTTTGACAGGGCAAAACATCTCACCCTTCCTGAGGACGCGTTTCTTGGCCCTGACGTCAGTCTCCAGCTCGGCAGCTCTGATGTAGATACGGACAGACCCGGGGAGGTGACGCACCGCCTGGGCCACCACTGCCTTGGCTGTGTCCCCTGGCTGCAGCCTGGCGGCCTCCAGCCACACATCCTCACTCTGGGGACAAAACACACCTATTCATCTCACACACATTGCCTGGGTCACCACTGTCTTGGCTGAGTCACCAGTCTGTAGACTAGCAGTCACATCCATCAATCATTATCACCAATGAGGTGAAGTTTTTGAGCACTATCATTAGTCTGCAGTAATGTGCAAATTACAGCCAGAGGCACCTCTAGACTAGACCTATCTATCATCGAATACAGGGTAATTAGGCCAGCCCATTTTTAACGTCTGGAAATCTAACCAGGCCAGCACAGACACTGACTGGTGGAGAAATTGAATGCCTCATTTAAAACCTAGAAAGTGAGCACACAAATACACAGATAAGCATCATGGGAAGCAAGAAGTGCACTTTGAAAAGATACTTTACAGTTTGTGTACATTACCTTGGGACACATCTCAGTGCCCTTCATGATGAGGTTCCGGGCCACCTGTAGTTTCCCTGTCACCTCCTCTAGCCTGGCCGAAGCAATCCAGGCAGGGGGGTGGTGGGGGTTGGTCTCCCTCACTGACTTCAGCAGCAGACGGGCCTTCTTAATGTCACTGCACATTCACAAGAAGACAGTCAACAATACAGACAGAGATATAGATCAGCAACAAATTTGTGTTCGTAGCGAAGTTTATTCTCTGGGCCACTCACCTGATGTCTCCTCCATGCGTGGGGATCATAGAGTTTAGATCAGTGAGATAACCTTTAGGGTCCACCACCGTCTGTCCACTCACAGAGTCAGACACCTGAGAGGAGAGAGATGGAGATCAGCACAGATATACAAAACAGGAAGTTATACTGGGGATCACATGCTTACTGGGATCACATGCTTACCATCTGACCAGTCCCTTCCATAACATATACAGTGAGCTCAAAAACTAATTTGGACAGAGACACATGTTTTGTTGTTTTGGCTCTGTACTCCAGCACATTAGATTTGAAATTATACAATGAATATGAGGTTGGTGCAGACTGTCAGCTTTAATTTCACTGTATTTTTATCCATATCGGGTGAACCGTTTAGGAATTACAGCACTTTATGTACATAGTTTTGGGGCGGCAGGTAGCCTAGTGGTTAGAGCTTTGGGCCAGTAACCGAAAGGTTGCTAGATCGAATCCCCGAGCTGACAAGATAAAAATCTGTCATTCTGCCCCTGAACAAGGCAGTTAACCCAAGGCCGTGATAAATAAATAAACAAATAGCCCCCCCATTTTGGGGGATCAAAAGTATTCTGACAAATTCATTGATATGTGTATTCCAGAAGTCAACATTTTTGTATTTGGTCCCATATTCCTAGCACACAATGACGACATCAAGCTTGTGACTCTCACACATCCATTTGCTGTTTGCATTTCAGATAATTGTGTCCAATAGAAATGTATAGCAAATCATGTATTGTGACATTTTGGAGTCACTTATTGTAAATAAGAATATAATATGTTTCTAGACACATCTACATTAATGTGGATGCTACCATGATTACAGATACAGTGGGGCAAAAAAGTATTTAGTCAGCCACCAATTGTGCAAGTTCTCCCACTTAAAAAGATGAGAGGCCTGTAATTTTCATCATAGGTACACTTCAACTATGACAGACAAAATTAGAAAAAAAATCCAGAAAATCACATTGTAGGATTTTGTATGAATTTATTTGCAAATTATGGTGGAAAATAAGTATTTGGTCAATAACAAAAGTTTCTCAATACTTTGTTATATACCCTTTGTTGGCAATGACAGAGGTCAAACGTTTTCTGTAAGTCTTCACAAGGTTCTCACACTGTTGCTGGTATTTTTGGCCCATTCCTCCATGCAGATCTCCTCTAGACAGTGATGTTTTGGGGCTATTGCTGGGCAACACGGACTTTCAACTCCCTCCAAAGTTTTTCTATGGGGTTGAGATCTGGAGACTGGCTAGGCCACTCCAGGACACTTGAAGTGCTTCTTACGAACCCACTCCTTCGTTGCCCGGGCGGTGTGTTTGGGATCATTGTCATGCTGAAAGACCAAGCCACGTTTCATCTTCAATGCCCTTGCTGATGGAATGACGTTTTCACTCAAAATCTCACGATACTTGGCCCCATTCATTCTTTCCTTTGCACGGATCAGTCGTCCTGGTCCCTTTGCAGGAAAACAGCCCCAAAGCATGATGTTTCCACCCCCATGCTTCACAGTAGGTATGAGGTTCTTTGGATGCAACTCAGCATTCTTTGTCCTCCAAACACGACGAGTTGAGTTTTTACCAAAAAGTTATATTTTGGTTTCATCTGACCATATGATATTCTCCCAATCTTCTTCTGGATCATCCAAATGCTCTCTAGCAAACTTCAGAAGGGCCTGGACATGTACTGGCTTAAGCAGGGGGATACGTCTGGCACTGCAGGATTTGAGTCCCTGGCGGCGTAGTGTGTTACTGATGGTAGGCTTTGTTACTTTGGTCCCAGCTCTCTGCAGGTCATTCACTAGGTCCCCCCGTGTGGTTCTAGGATTTTTGCTCACCGTTCTTGTGATAATTTTGACCCCACGGGGTGAGATCTTGCGTGGAGCCCCAGATCGAGGGAGATTATCAGTGGTCTTGTATGTCTTCCATTTCCTAATAACTGCTCCCACAGTTGATTTCTTCAAACCAAGCTGCTTACCTATTGCAGATTCAGTCTTCCCAGCCTGGTGCAGGTCTACAATTTTGTTTCTGGTGTCCTTTGACAGCTCTTTGGTCTTGGCCATAGTGGAGTTTGGAGTGTGACTGTTTGAGGTTGTGGACAGGTGTCTTTTATACTGATAACAAGTTCAAACAGGTGCCATTAATACAGGTAACGAGTGGAGGACAGGGGAGCCTCTTAAAGAAGAAGTTACAGGTCTGTGAGAGACAGAAATCTTGCTTGTTTGTAGGTGACCAAATACTTTTTTTCCACCATAATTTGCAAATAAATTCATTAAAAATGCTACAATGTGATTTTCTTTTCTCATTTTGTCTGTCATAGTTGAAGTGTACCTATGATGAACATTACAGGCCTCATCTTTTTAAGTGGGAGAACTTGCACAATTGGTGGCTAAATACTTTTTTTCCCCATTGTAGTCCTGAATGAATCATGAATAATGATCAGTGAGAATGTTAATTGCACAAATATCATACCCCCAAGACATGTTAACCTCCCACCATTACAATAACATGGGAGGGTAGCATTTGATATCATACCCCCAAGACATGTTAACCCCTCATCATTACAATAACAGGGGAGGTTAGCATTTGATATCATACCCCCAAGACATGTTAACCCCTCATCATTACAATAACCTGGGAGGGTAGCATTTGATATCATACCCCCAAGACATGTTAACCCCTCATCATTACAATAACCTGGGAGGGTAGCATTTGATATCATACCCCCAAGACATGTTAACCCTCATCATTACAATAACCTGGGAGGGTAGCATTTGATATCATACCCCCAAGACATGTTAACCCCTCATCATTACAATAACCTGGGAGGGTAGCATTTGATATCATACCCCCAAGACATGTTAACCCCTCATCATTACAATAATCTGGGAGGGTAGCATTTGATATCATACCCCCAAGACATGTTAACCCCTCATCATTACAATAACCTGGGAGGGTAGCATTTGATATCATACCCCCAAGACATGTTAACCCCTCATCATTACAATAACCTGGGAGGGTAGCATTTGATATCATACCCCCAAGACATGTTAACCCCTCATCATTACAATAACCTGGGAGGGTAGCATTTGATATCATACCCCCAAGACATGTTAACCCCTCATCATTACAATACAATGACCCAATACTTTTGAACTATGTTTACATTATATTTTACATTAACATTTTAGTCATTTACCAGACGCTCTTATCCAGAGAGACTTACAGGAGTAATTAGAGTTAAGAGCCTTCCTCAAGGGCACAGACTGATTTTTCACCTAGTCTGCTCAGGTATTCGAACCAGCGACCTCTTGGTTACTGGCCCAACACTCTTAACCACTAGGCTACCTGAAACCTAATATAGATGAAACACCCTAAAATGAAAGCTGACAGTCTGCACTTTAACCTCAATCATACATTTCAAATCCAAAGTGCTGGAGTACAGAGACAAAAAGAAAAGTATGATAATATCTGTCCTAATACTCACTGTAGGTTGGGGAATAACAGTCAAACGAGACACAAGCTTTAAGTCAGTAGGAATAAAGTGATGCATTACCTGGCTGAGCCTCATGTCCATCAGTGTGTTCCTGGCCTGGCCGATTTTCCTCATGTCCAGCTCTCCTGTCCCAGGGGTCATCAGGCCAGGGGTCATCCCCCCAGGGTACGGGCTTTCCAGACCACCGGGGAGGTTCAACTGGAGACGGAACCAACACAACAAATAAGAGCCTGGATGAGAACCAGCAGCCTAGAAATACATTTTGGCATGGGACGGATTAGGTCTGTGGCAGTCATGACATTTTGTCAACTGGTTATTGTCATGCAGAAGACTGCCGGTCTCAAGGTAACTGACCTTTAATTAACAAACAAGTTTCGCATCTCCAGGCCTCCACGCATACAAGCCTCTGATATGCGCCTTTGCAACCTCTACATGTAAAATAGTCTAATAATTCAATTTAATATACACTGGGTTACAAGTAAGGGATTACAAAAGACGGTAACTGTAATCTGTTACTTTACAAGCTAAATAAATATTGTAATCAGATTACAGATACTTTAGAAAAAACAGATGATTATTTTGAGGATTACTTTTAAATTCAAAAAGGAAGTTTGTGGGGAAAAAAAATCTTTGACACTTCTGTTTTCTCAATGACATTCAAATCAGCATTGAAAAAAGGATCAAGTTTAAATTTGTTCCACCTGAGCGAGTCTGACCACAAGTCAGAGACCACTATGATGACACAACAAATGTGTTTTATGGATCATGGGAAAAGAGCAGGAATAGGTTTTTGTAGGCTACAGTCCAAGCTGTCTTCCAACGGTGCGACTGCTGTCAGCATCCAAAGATTAACTTGAATAAACACGGCGATACGGATATCACCTATTATTGATATCTTCATAGGGCATAGATCTTTTTTTCACCTTTATTTAACCATGTAGGCCAGAGAAAAAGTTCTTATTTACAGCTGCGACCTGGCCAAGGTAAGCAGTGCGTCACAAACAACAACACAGAGTTACACATGGGATTAACAAACGTAGTCAATAACACAATAGAAAACTCTACATACAGTGTGTGCAAATGTAGTAAGATTGGGGAGGTAAGGCAATAAAATGGCCATAGTGGCAAAATAATTACAATTTAGCATTAACACTGGAGTGAAAGATGTGCAAGTAGAGATACTGGGGTGCAAAAGAGCATAAATAAATAACAGTATGGGGATGAGGTAGTTGGGTGGGCTATATACAGATGGGATATGTACAGGTGCAGTGATCCGTAAGCTGCTCTGACAGCTGATACTTAAAAGTTAGTGAGGGAGATAAGTCTCCAGCGATTTTTGCAATTCGTTCCAGTCATTGGCAGCAGAGAACTGGAAGGAAAGGCGGCCAAAGGAGTTGGCTTTGGGGATGACCAGTGAAATAAACCTGCTGGAGCACGTGCTACGGGTGGGTGTTGCTATGGTGACGAGTAAGCTGAGATAAGGCAGGGCTTTACCTAGCAAAGACTTATAGATGACCTGGAGCCAGTGGGTTTGGAGATAGATATGAATCGAGGGCCAGTCAACGAGAGCATACAGGTCACAGTGGTGGGTAGTATATGGGGCTTTGGCATCAAAACGGATGACACTGTGATAGACTACATCCAATTTGCTGAGTAGTGTTGGAGGCTATTTTATAAATGACATCGCCAAAGTCAAGGATCGGCAGGATAATCAGTTTTACGAGGGTGTTTAGCAGCATGAGTGAAAGAGGCTTTGTTGCAAAATAAGAAGCCGATTCTAGATTAAATTTTGGATTGGAGATGCTTAATGTGAGTCTGGAAGGAGAGTTTGCAGTCTAACCAGACACCTAGGTATTTAAAGTTGTCCACATATTCTAAGTCAACCATCCAGAGTTGTGAAGCTATTCGGGCGGGTGCAGGCAGTGATTGGTTGAAAAGCATGCATTTAGTTTTACTAGCCTTTAAGAGCAGTTGAAGGCCATGGAAGGAGTGTTGTATGGCATTGAAGCTCGTCTGGAAGTTTGTTAACACAGTGTCCAAAGAAGGGCAAGAAGTATACAGAATGGTGTCGTCTGAGTAGAGGTGGATCAGAGAATCACCAGCAGCAAGAGCAACATCATTGATATATACAGAGCAGCGAGTTGGCCGAGAATTGAACCCTGCGGCACCCCCATAGAGACTGCCGGAGGTCCAGACAACAGGCCCTCCGATTTGACACACTGAACTCTATCTGAGAAGTCTTTGGTGAACCAGACGAGGCAGTCATTTGAGAAACCAAGGCTTTTGAGTCTGCCGATAAGAATGCAGTGATTGAGTCGAAAGCCTCTGTGATTCACACTGCTGCTCTCTCATTTAGCTATTTGCGCCTCACGGATTGTGGTTGTTGTGGATGAACGGTCACAAATCTAAATGTGTTCTCGAACTCATAATGGTTGAATTCAAGAAATGTAAGCTGCCTATCAAGCATCGTTTTTGAAACCAGTGGACAGCCAGTGAAAAATGCCCTTTTGCAAGAGCTGCATAGTACAGATCTCAGCCTATGGAATAAGCATGGGGCTTGTATTGCTTGGAAAAACTCCCTAGAAAGGCCAGAACCTAGGAAGAAACCTAGAGAGGAACCAGGCTACGAGGGGTAGCCAGAGATAACCGAACATGGCCAAGATGTTCCAATGTTCATAGATGATCAGCAGGGTCAAATAATAATAATCACAGTGGTTGTAGAGGGTGCAACACGTCAGCACCTCAGGAGTAAATGGCTTTTTCAGTTGGCTTTTCATAGCCGATCATTCAGAGTATCCTCTACCGCTCCTGCTGTCTCTAGAGAGTTGAAAACAGCAGGTCTGGGACAGGTAGCACGTCCGGTGAACAGGTCAGGGTTCCATAGCCGCAGGCAGAACAGTTGAAACTGAAGCAGCAGCACGTCCAGGTGGACTGGGGACAGCAAGGTGTCATCAGGCCAGGTAGTCCTGAGGCAAGGTCCTAGGGCTCAGGTCCTACTGTTCGGCCCGCCTTTTCCTGTAGTTCACGATCACCTCCTTTGTCTTGCTCACATTGACGGAGAGGTTGTTGTCCTGGCACCACACTGCCAGTTCTCTGACCTCCTCCCTATAGGCCGTCTCATCGTTGTCGGTGATCAGGCCTACCACTGCTGTGTCATCAGCAAACTTAATGATTGTGTTGGAGTCGTGTTTGGCCACACAGTCGTGGGTAAACAGGGAAAACAGGAGGGAACTAAGTACACACCCCTGAGTGGCCAAAGTGTTAAGGATCAGCGTGGCAGATGTGTTGTTGCCTACACTTACCACCTGGGGGCAGCCCGCCAGGAAGTCCAGGATCCAGTTGCAGAGGGAGGTGTTTAGTCCCAGAGTCCTTAGCTTAGTGATGAGCATTGTGTGCACTATGGTGTTGAACACTGAGCTGTAGTCAATGAACAGCATTCTCACATAGGTGTTCCTATGGTCCAGGTGAGAAAGGGCAGTGTGGAGTACGATTGAGATTGCGTCATCTGTGGATCTGTTGGGGCGGTATGGGAATTGAAGTGGGTCTAGGGTGTCCAGGAGGATGCTGTTGATGTGAGCCAAGACCAGCGTTTCAAACACTTCATGTCTACCAACTTGAGTGCTACTGGGCGGTAATCATTTAGACAGGTTATTCGCTTCCGCGCATACTTTGAGTACACGTCCTGTTAATCCATCTGGCCCAGTGGCTTTGTGAATATTGACCTCTTTAAAGGTTTTGTTCACATCGGTTATCACACAGTCATCCAGAACAGCTGGTGCTCTCGTGCATGCTTTAGTGTTGCTTGTCTCGAAGCGAGCATAGGATTTGCCCTTTAAACAGCGGCATATTATCAAGATATCAGTGTCCCCAACAAAAAGGTAAACAATAGGCCTATAACAAATGCAGCATATGGCATTTCTTTCCCACGTGTAAATAGCACTTTTCAGTAGTGCTCAAAGCATGCCATTCCATAAGCACAGGATTTATTTTTCAACTTGAATCAATGTGCGCAATCTGTCCTCCATGACAACAAAATCATAAATAAAACAATTTGGCTAATCTATACTGCCAGTCAGTCCAATAAATGTTGTACCCCTTGATCTTCAAGAATAGGACTTGGAAATCTTGAATTCTGATAGACTTTTGTCTTTAATGTAAAGATATAATTTAATAATATTATTATATGTAGTAGAAAGTGATAGGTTAGAAGAAGACTACATAACCAACCCATAAAGTAAAATTAAACATCCATACATGGCCAGCAATGTAAACTTTAACATTGATTTATTCTGCAATAGATGACGTTCAATTGGTAACATACATTTTTGACTTCTTCTAATGTTTCTTAAGAGGAAAGTAATCTCAAGGTAACCTAATGTAATCACATTACATTACTGGGTTTGGGTAATCCAAAAGATTACAATTTTAGACTACTAAATGTTACAGATTACATTTAGAAAGTAACCTACCCAACCCTGAATATACACCCTCACAATAAATCCATTATTTATTTTAGTCTGGTCTAAAGAAACATGATATGAAGAAAATGTATTTCAGAAGAACAGAATATGAGTTGGCTTGCTATGTTAGTTATATGGCTATGCTCCATGTCATAGGCTGTAGGCTTGTTCATTTAACTGGCAAGATATGCTAAAAAATCCTGTGCCATTATTTTATAGTAAGTGTAAAAGTGATCATTTGAAACAGGTCATATATGCTTATTTGTCAACCTTAGTTGTGAATGATACAAACCTTAGAATGTCTTAGAAATCAGAAAAGATATGGGCTGCATGGTGGGACTATAGGCTATTGATTTGAGACAGTAGCAAAAAAAAGATTTGCGCTCTGTTCCTTGCCTCAGGCTGCACAACTGTTCTCTCATCAAGTGACCATATTTTCACCTGTCAGACAATTCTAAATTAATATCATGTCTTCGATTTAGAATGTCCCATTATCAAAAGGACAGAGGAAAAAGACATGTCATCTGTATGCACTGGAATAGTGAATGGAGGCAGCGTGCTTTTTGTTTTGTAGGCTTCTTGGGCTAGCGGAGCATGTGCTTAGAAATAAACATCATTTTCACTCCATTTATTTCACTCCACGCATCAACCACTGTTTGAGAAGCACGCTCTTGCTGCCCAACGGGATTTTCCGCCCAAACTATGTATGCCACAGGCCCTTCAACCTTGATCCTGCAGCTACCCAGTGCTTAATTTGGGAAACCAAGTGGAATCTGTTCGGGAACATCGATAGTAACATGTTTTCAGAACAAAACATTTCACTAAACTGTTGACAGCCCATCTGCACGCTTCAGAAAGGAATAAAGGAGAGAGGAGATGGAAACGCATGGTGGTGAGATATGCTGTATAGCTAAAAGTAATGTGACCATTTAATTGTGATTTATTTTTATTTTTAAATGCCCTATTACTAGGCTATTCAAAACCAAATACAAACTGTAAGCCGACTCATGGATAGACATTTTGGACCATAAGGTAACCAGTCCATCCAGTAAGCATAATAACAGTCCACACTCACAGACTAGACGAACTTTCAGTTATGTTTGATGTTTTTTTCCCCATGCATAATATGGGGGGGGGGGGGGGCTTGGACTCACAAGACCATGCATAAGCTCTAATAGTATGGGTGTTTGAATTAATCATCACCGTAGTAAGAGCCCTGAGTACCAGGCCATTAGAACCTGATGGAGGGACAATGGACCTGGTGGAGGGACAATAGAGCCCTGAGCACCAGGCCGTTAGGACCTGATGGAGGGACAATAGAGCCCTGAGTACCAGGCCGTTAGGGCCTGATGGAGAGACAATAGAGCCATGAGCACCAGGCCGTTAGGACCTGGTGGAGGGACAATAGAGCCCTGAGCACCAGGCCATTAGAACCTGATGGAGGGACAATAGAGCCCTGAGCACCAGGCCGTTAGGACCTGATGGAGGGACAATAGAGCCCTGAGCACCAGGCCGTTAGGACCTGATGGAGGGACAATAGAGCCCCGAGCACCAGGCCGTTAGGACCTGATGGAGGGACAATAGAGCCCTGAGCACCAGGCCGTTAGGACCTGATGGAGGGAAAATAGAGCCCTGAGCACCAGGTCGTTAGGACCTGATGGAGGGACAATAGAGCCCCGAGCACCAGGCCGTTAGGACCTGATGGAGGGACAATAGAGCCCTGAGCACCAGGCCGTTAGGACCTGATGGAGGGACAATAGAGCCCTGAGCACCAGGCCGTTAGGACCTGATGGAGGGAAAATAGAGCCCCGAGCACCAGGCCGTTAGGACCTGATGGAGGGAAAATAGAGCCCCGAGCACCAGGCCGTTAGGACCTGATGGAGGGACAATAGAGCCCCGAGCACCAGGCCGTTAGGACCTGTTGGAGGGACAATAGAGCCCTGAGACCCAGGCCATCAGGACTAGATGATCGTTAACAAGTTGGGTACTCTCGAAGTATGTCCAGCACATAAGAGGAGATTACCGCGACTCATGGAATTTTATAGCGGTCATGACTCATGACTGCCGGTGTAGCGGTAATACAGTCACTCCAACAGCCCTAGGTAGGATTTGGAGAATGTTTCAGTGGCAGAAGTTGACTCCTACAGGCACATAATGAAACTGCAACATGTGACAAAACAGAGAGTGTGGTATGAGAGTATGGCAATGCATGACCCTTAGAAGTTGGTGAGTATGCTTGAGTGTGTCTGCTTCTGTGCATGTAACGTTACTAACCCCCTGCAGTGGGTCCACAGTGGTGTGCTTGTCTCCTGTGGTCAGGTGTTTGGAGAAGAAGCTGTCTGGTACAGGGGTGAGTTTCTCATAGCGCGGGTTCCTCTGGCGCTTGTTCCTGGCATCGCCAACCTCCGGGATACTCAGCCACTCCTCATCTGACATTCCTGACAGCTTCCTCTACACACAGAGACCAAGAGCCAGGGAGAGAGAATGAAGAGTAGAATAGATGTATTGCTTTCAGTGTCATTATCCATTAAGAGATGGAAATTGTGTCTTTGGCAGATTTAAAAGGTAGAACTGCTTGGAGACAGTACAGGAGAGTGGACTCTGTTGCCATGAGAACACAGTGACCAACCTTGAGGTCAGAGAACTGCTGCTGGATCTTGGGGCGCTCCATACGGTACTTCTCTATCTCATCCTTCTCCCTCAGCTCCCTGGGGACCACACAGTACAGACTGGGTTAACACAACAGAGCAGTAACACACACACACACACACACACCCTTAGGAGCAGTAACCCACACCAATAAACACATGGAATTATCTTCTCTCACCTCCTCTCCTTGCGTCGTTCGTCCATCCTCTTGTCCAGAGCTGCGTAGATGGCATCTGCCTCCTCGTCGTCTTTCTCATAGGGTCCACTGGAGAACAGACTACCAGCATAGCCGTTAAACTGAGACAAAGTGGACAGAGGTAGGTGTTACAATATGTTGTGAGCTGAGCTTTGCCTGAACTTGTTCTTGGGTGTTATGTGTAAACAAGCACCTCATCATAGTTGGTGTCATTCAGATCCTCTTCGTCGTCTTCCTGGTTCTTCTTCATCTTGTCCCCCACCGTCCTCTGCCCCGGGGGAGCATGGCGGTCATCCACCGGGTCGTTGGCATCTCGAGCGGGTCCGATATCAGAACGGGTGGTGAAACCTGTGGCTCTGGAGACAGAAGAGGTGGAGTTAGATGGAGAGATTCAACAACAGACTAGAACATTATTTTTCAATCTAGCCAGCAGATCCAACCCGCTTGCTTACAGCTGCACTAGGGTCAGACAGGCTTCCTGTGTAGATTATTACACAGCAGAGCAGGTGTGAGAGATGGCTTGGAAAACATACCTAAATCCAGGGATGAGAAATGTGGTGTTCTTCAAATTGTTCCATTATTCCAACTGTTACACCAAGAAGATTAAACGACTGCTAAAAAAACTAGCAAAAAAACTAAGTTGTTGTAACAGTTAAATTGGGATAATGGGGTAATTCGGAGTATAACTCATTTCTCATCCCTATATCGAGATACATATTCCAAGCCATATCTCGGGTTGGCTCAGCGGTGTCTTAATCTACACTGGAAGTCTGCCTGACTCTAGTGCAGTTGTAAGCAAGCTGGTCAGATCTGCTGGCGATCTTCAATCCTGCTCCTGGAGACCACAGCCTCTAGTTTTTGTTTCAGTCTGGTTCTGGAGTGTTTACATAGGTAGATAGCGAGCCAAACATTGCATTGGTACACAAGTAGTTACTAACTAAGGTGGCTTAGTTACTAAGGTGGCTTAGTTACTGTAGCTAGCTATGTGGCTAAGCTAACTAACATCATGCCTGCTTACCCTCTGCCGAGTCCAGGCACATAGCCTAGCGGCGCGGCCATCCCTAGGAAGGGCTTTTTCTTCTTGCCCATGAGCGGGGAGGACATGGGCATTGGCGGGGGCTCGGCATTACGCCCGCCACCCCGGCCACCTCCAGAGCCTCTACCAGAATTCTGCCCGCCGCCCCCAAAGCCTCTACCATCATTCTGCCCGCGGCCACCGGAGCCTCGACCGAAATTCTGTCCACCGCCCCTAGAGCCTCTACCATCATTTTGATTTCTGTTGTTATAGTTTCCATCTCTGCCAGACATCGTGGCTAGTTATACCGACAACGCGGTTCACTCACTAAGGTATAATAAGAACGGGTTCACTTCCGGAATAATCTTCTTCGTATGAGCTTCCGGCAGACTGTAGATTTTGGAAATAATAACATACGCACTTCCTTTTACAATCATGGCATTGGTCTGCAACAGCGCCCCCTGTGGCGCTCCACAACTACTACTGCCATACTCTACCAGCAGAGTGCAGCAGACTACAGGAAAATGTGCAGGCTAGGAGAATAGCCAACTTTCGGCCCATTGCACATATCCCAGACATGGCAACTGGAATTTGGAGTCTAAATGGTTTATTAAGTCTACCTGTAACTATAGGGAATAAATATGCATTGGTTTCGGGTCATGTATTTGATCAGCACATAGTTGAGTGAATCTGCTAGCCCTCATCAACAGAAGCTCATTAGGCTACCTCAGCCTATCTGGTTTGACAGCCAGGTCATTTTGAGTCTACATTTCACCATTATTGACGTAATGAAAGTCGACACTGTCCTATTTCTTGAGAGAACCAATTTAAAAACACAGCTGATTGGCCGACACATTTTAAAAAGTGTTTTAAAATGAATTGGCATACATTTTGACAGCGATGCATTATCTAATATATATCAAACCAGTCTAACTTGGACACTAAAGCCTTCTTGGGCGGTCCATTGTCAATCACAGGATGGGCTCACTGCGATAAATGTAATTACAACCTAATATGACGTTTCTGTGTTGTGATGAAATACCTCCGCCTATGCATCAATTTGATTCCATCACCTTTAACTTTAGCCATCTACAGCCAAGGCCTCAGCATGTTAATTTCTCTTCATTTAATTTGCCTCCAGGGCAGACATTATTTCACTGTGATGAAAATGTGCTGTCAGCTGCATTAGCGGATGTATGGCTTTAACAGCCCAGAACCATTTCATAGATCCAAAGAGCTGCAAATCTTCACAGACCTGGTTTCATTTTTGTATTGAACCTTTGTTTTAACTAGAAAAGTCAGTTAAGAGCAAATTATAACTTACAATGACAGCCTACACCGGCCAAATCCGGGCCAATTGTGCGCCGCCCTATGGGACTCCCAATCATGGCCGATTGTGATACAGCCTGGATTTGTACCAGGGAGTCTGTAGTACACCTCTAGCACTGAGATGCAGTGCCTTAAACCGCTGTGCCACTAACTGAACATGTTTAACTTATTTCATAGCTTTGATGTCTTCACTATTATTCTACAATGTAGAAAATAGTAAAAATAAAGAAAAACCCTTGAATGAGTAGGTGTGTCCAAACTTTTGACTGGTACTCTAAATATCTGTCTGTCTGTTTGTCTGTGATCCAGCGATCCGGGTCCGTGTCATTAGAGGGAAACCACCCATCAGTAATGCTGATTGAGGTTAATGATCAAGAAAACCCTGCGTGTCAAACCCATGTCCACATCTAATCCCCCGGGTTACTGTTCTGAATACATTCAATCACCTTTGTTTGAGGTCAGCCTTGGCAGATGCAGATATGGGTCAATGCCAGAAGAAATCAGTGGATGAGCAGTGAGTCGCAATAAAAGGTTTTTTTGGAACTTGCAACACCTTGTTTTCTCTATTCGTGTTGCAGGATATTTGTGGTGAACAAGCTACATCTCTCAGCTGACACACACAGACACAAACATGCATGGGGGAGAAAACGAGAACACCATGTCTGTCTCACACACACAGAGAGTCTAGCTAGCATGGCGGTGGTCCTGGTAGCCAGCAGAGTTAATGGATGTTGTCTCCCTTTGATGGATTACAGGCAATATTCACACTGGGCTAAATGGTAAACCTACCGCTTACAAGGAACAGGACAGTGACATGGACGAAAGAAAACCCGTACGTACGACCTCCGACAAGACATCAAACACGCATAATGACAATATACACTGAGTGGACAAAACATTAGGAACACCTTCCTAATATTGAGTTGCACCCTCTTTTGCCCTCAGAACAGCCTCAATTTGCTGGGGCACGGACTCTTCAAGGTGTCCAAAGTGTTCAAAAGGGATGCTGTCTCATGTTGACTACAATGTTTGGGTGGTGAACCCTTCTTGATACACACAGGAAACTGTTGAGAGTGGAAAACCAGCAGCGATGCAGTTCTTGACTCCAACCGGTGCACCTGGTACCTACTTCCATACCCGTTCAGAGGCACTTCAATCTTCTGTCTTGCCCGTTCACCCTCTGAATGGCACACATACACAATCCATGTCTCAATTGTCTCAAGGCTTAAAAATCCTTCTTCAACCTGTCTCCTCCCCTTCATCTACACCGATTGAAGTGGATTTAACAAGTGACATCAATAAGGGATCATAGAGCTCACCTGGATTCACTTGGTCAGTTTGTCATGGAAAGAGCAGGTGTTCCTAATGTTTTGTACACTCAGTGTAGGAGAAAGGTGGAAACCTATTACACCGGCTCTGACGCTCGTCGCATGTGGCAGGGCTTGCAGATGACAATGTATTACGGAGGGAAACCTAGCCATAAAATGCCCAGTGATGTATAACTTCCAAACAAACTAAATGCCTTTTATGCTTGCTTCGAGGAATACAACACTGAGTCTTGCGTGAAAGCCCCTTTGTTCCAGATGACTGTGTGATCTCAGTGATCACACAGTCTTAACACTCACTCACCCAGGTTAACAGTCGCAAGGCCACCTGGCCAGATGGAATACCAGGATGCGTTCTCAATATATGCGCAGACCAGCTGGCATGTGTCTTCACAGACATCTTCAATCTCTCCTTGTCCCAGTCTGTAATCCCAACATGTTTCAAGCTGACCACCATTGTCCCGTTTCCCAAGAACACTAGGCAACCTGCCTAAATGACTATTGCCTTGTAACATTCACATCTGTAATTATTAAGTGAAAGGCTGGTCATGACACACATCAAGACCATCATCCCAGACATTCTGGACCCACTCTAATTCACAAACCATCCCAACAGATCCAAAGATGCAGTAATCTCAATTGCACTCCACACTGCCCTCTCCCACCTGGACAGGAGGGGAGATAACTATGTGAGAATTCTGTTCATAGACTACAGCTCAGCGTTCAACATAATAGTCTCCTCCGAGCTCATCACCAAACTGGGGACCCTGGGACTGAACACCTCCCTCTGCGACTTCCTGGCCGGGCCGACCCCATGTGGTGAAGGTAAGCAACAACACCTGCTTGCTGACCATCAACACGGGGGCCCCAAAGGGATTCGTCCCTGACTGTAGTCCCTCTTCACCCACGACTGTGTGGCCACGCAGGACTCCAACACCATCATCAAGTTTGCTGACGACACAACGGTGTTCGGCCTGATCACCACAGCGATGAGATAGCCTTCAAGTCTAATAAAATCCAATCCAATGTTATTTGTCACATGCGCCTTGGTATGGCAAAATGCAAACAGAGGGTAGTGCGGACAGACCAGTACATCACTGGAGCCGAGCTCCCTGCCATCCAGGACCTCTATATCAGTTAGTGTCAGAGGAAGGCCCAAAAAATTGCCAAAGTCTCCAGCCGACCAAGCCATAGACTGTTCACTCTGCTACCATCCGGCAAACAGTACCAGGGCATTGGCTCTCGGACCAACAGGCTCAGCTTCAACCCCAAGCCATAATCATAAGACCGCAAAATAGTTAATTAATTCAATGGTTCCCCAGACTATCTTGCACTAACTCTATACACACTCACAAGACTATGTATGCACACCATATACACACTCCCTCACGTACACTACACTGATACTCTCATGCAAAACCCACACACATTCACATACACTATATTCTTAAATGGTTCTTCTGCTGTCACCAATGTAGAACCTTTTGAAGAACCCTTTTTGGTTCCAGGTAAAACCCTTTGAGTTCTATGTAAAAACCATTTCCGCTGAGGGTTCTACACGGAACCCAAAAGAGTTCTACTTGGAACAAAAATGGTTCTACCTGTAACCAAAAAGAGTTCTCCAATGGGACAACCGAAGAACCCTTTTGGAACCCTTTTTTCACACAGACACGCAAACC
This sequence comes from Oncorhynchus masou masou, assembly GCF_036934945.1. Classification (NCBI taxonomy): domain Eukaryota; kingdom Metazoa; phylum Chordata; class Actinopteri; order Salmoniformes; family Salmonidae; genus Oncorhynchus; species Oncorhynchus masou. The sequence goes on from NC_088244.1 coordinate 15,406,325, forward strand.
GACACGCGCCCACACACACACACACACACACACACACACACACACACACACACACACACACACACACACACACACACACACACACACACACACACACACACACACACACACACACACACACACACACACACACACACACATTAATGCTGCTTCTATACTGTTTCTTTTTGTTTTTTTACTCCTATTATTATCTATCCAGATGACTATTCACTTTACCCTGCCTTTATGTACATATGTGTAATGTAGTGGACATTATGCCATAATCTAGTCCGTCTATTGCTCGTGTGGGATTCCAGTTCCATGTTTTACAGTAGCCAGACAGCAGGAAGGGTATGCCATGTGAACTATGTAATGCAGGCATACTTCTGAGTAAAGTTAAATTAAAGTATACAATCGCCCGACCTCAGTTCTAATAAACAGAATCAATCTAAACAACTGGATTTTACAATATCTAGCTCAAATACTTTTGTAAATAAAGGTAAAATAAAATAGTACCTCTGCACATTGATCTGGTACTGGTACTCCCTGTATATAGCTCCACATTGATCTGGTACTGGTACTCCCTGTATATAGCTCCACATTGATCTGGTACGGGTGCTCCCTGTATATAGCTCCACATTGATCTGGTACTGGTGCTCCCTGTATATAGCTGCACATTGATATGGTACTGGTACTCCCTGTATATAGCTGCACGTTGATCTGGTACTGGTACTCCCTGTATTTAGCTGCACATTGATATGGTACTGGTACTCCCTGTATATAGCTCCACATTGATCTGTTACTGGTACTCCCTGTATATAGCTCCACATAGATCTGGTACTGGTACTCCCTGTATATAGCTCCACATTGATCTGGTACTGGTACTCCCTGTATATAGCTCCACATTGATCTGGTACTGGTGCTCCCTGTATATAGCTCCATTCTTGTGTGTTTTATTCCTCTTGTGTTAAAATGTTTATTTTTATTATTCATTTTTAACTCTGCATCTTTGGGAAGGGCTCGTAAGCAAGCATTTCACTGTAAAGTCTACAATTATTGTATTCGGCGCATGTGACAAATAACATTTGATTTGATTTGATGTGTTGCTAATGCCGTGGAACAGTTGGCAACATTTCCTCTGAACGCAGCAAAACTGCCTTGAGAGAAGAAAAGATAAAGAATGAGGGAGATAGATAGAGAGTGTCACGCCCTGACCGTAGATTGCTTTGTATGTTTCTATTTTTAGTTTGGTCAGGGTGTGATGTGGGAAAGGTATTGTAAGGGTTTTCCTCTGGTGAAGGAGAAACGGAACAAAATGCAGCGTGGTGGTCATTCATGTTCTTTAATAAAGGAACTAGACATGAAATAACTAACAAAACAATAAATGTGTGAAAACTTAAACAGTCCTATCTGGTGCAAACACAGAGACAGGAACAATCACCCACAAACACACAGTGAAACCCAGGCTACCTAAATATGGTTCCCAATCAGAGACAATGACTAACACCTGCCTCTGATTGAGAACCATATGAGGCCAGACATAGAAATAGACAAACAAGACATCCAACATAGAATGCCCACTCAGATCACACCCTGACCAACCAAAACATAGAAACATACAAAGCAATCTACGGTCAGGGCGTGACAGGTATTCTATGTTGTAGGTCTAGGTTTTCTTTTTTTATGTGTTTGGCCTGGTATGGTTCTCGATCAGAGGATGCCTCTGATCGAGAGCCATATTTAGGTAGCCTGTTTGCCATTTTGAGTGGTGGGTAGTTATTTTCTGGTTAATGTTTGTTGCACCTGTCAGAACTGTTCCTTTGTTGTTGTTTTTGCTCCCTTCATTAAAAGTATTATGGGTATGTACCACGCTGTACTTTGGTCCTCCTCTCCTTCTCCCAACGACAATCATTACAGAGAGACAGAGAGAGAGGGAGAGATACAGAGACAGACAGACCGACAGAGAAAGAGAGATACGGAGAGAGAGACAGACAGACAGAGATATGGAGACAGAAAGAGAAACATATACAGAGAGAGAGAGAGCGACAAGGCAAGAAGTGCATTCAATGCCATCAAAAGAAACATAAAATTTGACATTCCAATTAGGTTCTGGCTAAAAATACTTTAATCAGTTATAGAATGTGTTTTGAAGGACTCTGTTGCTGTGTATGACAAAACTGAAATGCTGAACTGTTTCAATTAGCACGTTGTATCATCTGGTAGGCTGTTTGATTCAGTGTCCTCTTTCTCTGTACAACCCTGTGTGGATGAACCAGTGAGAGCTCGTCAAACTTGTAGCTTTTTGCCATTTTCAGTGCAGGAGGTACATAAAGCCAAGAAAAACTTAGATCAGAGAAAGCCTGCAGGTCCTGATCTTTTGGATCCCTGCTTTTTAAATCTGGCAGCTGATTTCATAGCTGAACCCCTTACATATCTGTTCAAGCTAACCCTGAAATGTAATGAAATTCCAGAAAAATTTGGAAATCAGCATTTGTCCTACCACTTTTAAAAGGGGGAGATCCAACTCTTTTAAATAATTATAGGCCAATCTCAAAGCTGTCAACCCTGGTGAAAATACTTGAACCCCTTGTGAGTGAACAGCTAAAAAAGTTAGGGTTAGACATTTTCAGGAGAATGTAAGGCTATCTGTCCACCAATTGAAGCGCAAAGGAAGTTTTGTGATGCAACAGGACAACGACCCAAAACACAGAAGTATACCAACAAAAGAATGTCTTCAACAGAAGAAAATACTCTTTCTGGAGTGGCCCAGTCCGAGTCCTGACCTCAACCTGATTGAGATGCTGTGGTATGCCTTCAAGAGAGCAGTTCACACCAGACATCCCAAGAATGTTGTGGAACTGAAACAGTTTTGTAAAGAGGAATGGTCCAAAATTCCTCCTACATGTCTGATCCACAACTACAGAAAATGTTTGGTTGAGGTCATTACTGCCAAAGGCAGGTCAACCAGTTATTAAATCTAAAGGTTCACATAAGTTTCCCCGCCCTGCACTGTGAATGTGGTGTGTTCAATAAAGACATGAAAACGTATAATTGTTTGTGTCTTATTAGTTTAAGCAGACTGTGTTTGTCTGTTGTTGTGACTTAGATGAAGATAACATTTGATGACCAATTTACGCAGAAATCCAGGTAATTCTAAAGGGTTCACATACTTTGTCTTCCCACTGTATGAGCACACCGCCCACAAAATGAGGTGGAAACTGAGCTGCACTTCCTAACCTCCTGACAAATGTATGACCATATTAGAGACACATATTCAGATTACACAGATCCATAAAGAATTCGAAAACAAACCCAATTTTGATAAACTCCCATATCTACTGGGTGAAATACCACAGTGTGCCATCACAGCAGCAATATTTGTGACCTGGTGCCACAAGAAAAGGGCAACCAGTCAAGAACAAACAACGCTGTATACATAGACATAATATGACATTTGTAATGTCCTTATTCTTTTGGACTTCTGTGAGTGTAATGTTTACTGTTAATTTGCATTGTTTATTTCACTTCTGTATATTATCTACCTCACTTGCTTTGGCAATGTTAACATGTGTTTCCCATGCCAATAAAGCCCCTTGAATTGAATTGAATTGAATTGAGAGAGATTGTCACGCCCTGGTCAAAATATATTATGTTTATCTTCATTTATTGGATCAGACCAGGGTGTGACATGGGTTTATAGTGGTGTGTTTCATCTTGGGGTTTTGTGGGGTGTATAGCGTAGTCTATGGCTGCCTGAGGTGGTTCTCAATCAGAGTCAGGTGATTATCGTTGTCTCTGATTGGGAACCCTATTTAGGCAGCCATATTCTTTGAGTGTTTCGTGGGTGATTGTTCCTGTCTCTGTGTTTATATTCACCAGATAGGCTGTATAGTTTTTTCACGTTTCCGTCTGTTGTTTTTTGTACGTTTCAGTTATTTCTTGTCTAGTCATTTTTCATCAATAAACATGAGTAACCACCATGCTACATTTTGGGCCGCTCCTCCTTCAACAGAAGAACGCCGTTACAGAATCACCCACCACAACAGGACCAAGCGGCGTGGTGACAAGCAGCGGCAGCAGGAGCAGCGAAAGGAGGACTGGACATGGGAAGACGTTTTGGAAGGCAAGGGTTGTTACACTTGGGAGGAGATACTGGCTGGAAGAGATCGCCTCCCATGGGAACAGGTGGAGGCACTTAGGAGAGCAGAGGCAGCCGGAGAGAGGAGCCGGCGATACGAGGGAACACGGTTGGCTAGGAAGCCCGAGAGTCAGCCCCAAAAATATCTTGGGGGGTGGCTCAGGGAGAGTGTGGCAGAGTCAGGAGTCAGACCTGAGCCAACTCTCCCTGTTTATCGTGAGGAGCCAAGGAGGAGACCAGAACCAGAGCCGGTGTTGGAGGTGAGCGAAACAGAGACTGTGAAGGAGTTAATGGGGAAATTGGAGGAGAGAGTAATGAGGGAGTTGCTATGTTGGTGCATTAGGCATGATATTCGCCCGACGGAGCGTGTTGGGGATTTGATGGCACCTGGGTCAGCGCTCCATACTCGTCCTGAGGTGCGTGTTAGTCGGCTGGTTAAGATGGTGCCAGCCTCACGCACCAGGCCTCTTGTGCACCTTCCTAGCCTTACACGTCCTGCGCCAGCACTGCTTTCAAGATCTCCAGTACGCCTTCACGGTCTAGCCCATCCTGTGCCACCTTCACACACCAGTCCCCCGATGGCAGATCCCCGCACCAGGCTTCCTGTGCGTGTCCTCGGCCCAGTACCACCAGTGCCAGCACCATGCATCAAGCCTACAGTGCGCCTCGCCTCTACAGCGCTACCGGGGCCTTTCTCCTCTCCTGCGCGGCTGGAGTCTCCCGCCTGTACAGCGCTGCCCGAGCCTTTCTCCTCTCCTGCGCTGCCGGAGTCTCCCGCCTGTTCAGCGCTGCCGGAGCCTTTCTTCTCTCCTGCGCTGCTGGAGTCTCCCGCCTGTTTAGCTCAGCCAGAGCCTTCCGCCTCACCTGCGCTGCTGGAGTCTCCCGCCTGTTTGGCGCAGCCAGAGCTTTCCTCCTCTACAGCGCTGCTGGAGTCTCCCGCCTGTTTAGCGCAGCCTGAGCTGTCAGTCTGCATGGAGCAGCCAGAGCTGTCAGTCTGCATGGAGAAGCCAGAGCTGTCAGTCTGCATGGAGCAGCCAGAGCTGTCAGTCTTCATGGAACAGCCAGAGCTGTCAGTCTGCATGGAGCAGCCGGAGATGCCAGTCTGCAAGGAGCTGTCAGTCTGCAAGGAGCTGTCAGTCTGCAAGGAGCTGTCAGTCTGCAAGGAGCTGCCAGTCTGCAAAGAGCTGCCAGTCTGCAAGGAGCTGTCAGACTGCAAGGAGCTGTCAGTCTGCAAAGAGCTGTCAGTCTGCATGGAGCAGCCAGAGATGTCAGTCTGCACGGAGCAGCCAGAGATGTCAGTCTGCATGGAGCAGCCGGAGCTGCCAGTCTGCAAGGAGCTGCCAGTCTGCAAGGAGCTGTCAGTCTGCAAGGAGCTGTCAGTCTGCAAGGAGCTGCCAGTCTGCAAGGAGCTGCCAGTCTGGAAGGAGCTGTCAGTCTGCAAGGAGCTGTCAGTCTGCATGGAGCAGCCAGAGCTGCCAGTCTGCAGGAAGCCGCCAGAGCTACCAATCTGCATGGAGCAGCCAGAGTTGCCAGTTTGCATGGAGCAGCCAGAGCCGCCAGTCAGCATGAAGCAGTCAGAGCTGTCAGTCAGCATGGAGCAGCCAGATCCATCAGTCTGCCAGGATCCACCAGTCAGCCAGACTCTTCCAGATCTGCCAGCCAATCAGACTCTTCCAGATCTGCCAGCCAACCAGACTCTTCCAGATCCGCCAGCCAACCAGACTCTTCCAGATCCGCCAGCCAACCAGACTCTTCCAGATCCGCCAGTCAGCCAGGATCTGCCAGAACCGCCAGCCAGCCAGGATCTGCCGGATCCAACTACCTGGCTGAGCTTTCTCTCAGTGCTGGGCTTTCTCTCAGTGCTGGGCTTCCTCTCAGTGCCGGGCTTCCTCTCAGTCCCGAGCTTCGCCTCTGTCCCGATCCGCCCCTCAGTCCCGAGCTGCCTCTGTCCCGAGCCGCCCCTCAGTCCCAAGCTGCCCCTCAGTCCCGAGCTGCCCCTCAGTCCCGAGCTGCCCCTCAGTCCCAAGCTGCCCCTCAGTTCCGAGCTGCCCCTCAGTCCAGTGGGGTTCTGGGTGAAGATTACTAGGCCATGGTCGGCGGAGAGTGTGGACTACCCTAGGACGCGAGGAGGGGGGACTAAGACATTAATAGAGTGGGGTCCACGTCCCGCGCCGGAGCCGCCACCATGGACAGACGCCCACCCGGACCCTCCCTATTGTTTTGATGTGAATCCGGGAGTCCGCACCTTAGGGGGGGGGGGGTTCTGTCACGCCCTGGTCAAAATATATTATGTTTATCTTCATTTATTGGGTCAGGCCAGGGTGTGACATGGGTTTATTGTGGTGTGTTTCGTCTTGGGGTTTTGTGGGGAGTATAGCGTAGTCTATGGCTGCCTGAGGTGGTTCTCAATCAGAGTCTGGTGATTATCGTTGTCTCTGATTGGGAATCATATTTAGGCAGCCATATTCTTTGAGTGTTTCGTGGGTGATTGTTCCTGTCTCTGTGTTTATATTCACCAGATAGGCTGTATAGATTTTTCACGTTTCCGTCTGTTGTTTTTGTACGTTTCAATTATTTCTTGTCTAGTCATTTTTCATCAATAAACATGAGTAACCACCACGCTGCATTTTGGTCCGTTCCTCCTTCAACAGAAGAACGCCGTTACAGAGATACAGAGAGAGAGAGAGAGATACAGAGAGAGAGATCAAATCAAATCAAATTTATTTATATAGCCCTTCTTACATCAGCTGATATCTCAAAGTACTGTACAGAAACCCAGCCTGAAACCCCAAACAGCAAGCAATGCAGGTGTAGAAGCACGGTGGCTAGGAAAAACTCCCTAGAAAGGAGAAAACCTAAGAAGAAACCTAGAGAGGAATCAGGCTATGAGGGGTGGCCAGTCCTCTTCTGGCTGTGCCGGGTGGAGATTATAACAGAACATGGCCAAGATGTTCAAATGTTCATAAATGACCAGCAGGGTCAAATAATAATAATCACAATAGTTGTCGAGGGTGCAACAAGTCAGCACCTCAGTAGTAAATGTCAGTTGGCTTTTCATAGCCGATCATTAAGAGTATCTCTACTGCTCCTGCTGTCTCTAGAGAGTTGAAAACAGCAGGTCTGGGACAGGTAGCACGTCCGGTGAACAGATCAGGGTTCCATAGCCGCAGGCAGAACAGTTGAAACTGGAGCAGCAGCACGGCCAGGTGAATTGGGGACAGCAAGGAGTCATCATACCAGGTAGTCCTGAGGCATGGTCCTAGGGCTCAGGTCTCCGAGAGAGAGAAAGAAAGAGAGAATTAGAGAGAGCATACTTAAATTCACACAGGACACCAGATAAGACAGGAGAAGTACTCCAGATATAACAGAGTGACCCTAGCCCCCCAACACATAAACTACTGCAGCATATGTACTGGAGGCTGAGACAGGAGGGGTCAGGAGACACTGTGGCCCCATCCAATGATACCCCTGGACAGGGCCAAACAGGCAGGATATAACCCCACCCACTTTGCCAAAGCACAGCCACTAGAGGGATATCTTCAACCACCAATTTACCATCCTGAGACAAGGCCAAATATAGCCCACAAAGCTCTCCGACACGGCACAACCCAAGGGGGGTCGCCAGCCCAGACAGGAAGATCACGTCAGTGACTCAACCCACTCAAGTGACGCACCCCTCCTAGGGACGGCACGGAAGAGCACTAGTAAACCAGTGACTCAGCCCCTGTAATAGGGTTAGAAGCAGAGAATCCCAGTGGAGAGCGGGGAACCGGCCAGGCAGAGACAGCAAGGGCGGTTTGTTGCTCCAGAGCCTTTCCATTCACCTTCACACTCCTGGGCCTGACTGCACTCAATCATATGACTTACTGAAGAGATGAGTCTTCAGTAAAGACTTAAAGTTTGAGACCGAGTCTGTGTCTCTCACATGGGTAGGCAGACCATTCCATAAAAATGGAGCTCTATAGGAGAAAGCCCTGCCTCCAGCTGTTTGCTTAGAAATTCTAGAGACAATTAGGAGGCCTGAGTCTTGTGACCGTAACGTACGCGTAGGTATGTACACCGAAATTTACAGTTGATTTGTCGGAGGACAAACCATTCACAGAGACGAACTGATATCTTTCCGACAGATAAGATCTAAACCAGGCCGTAACTTGTCCATGTAGACCAATTTTAGTTTCCAATCTCTCCAAAAGAATGTGGTGATCCATGGTATCAAAAGCAGCACTAAGGTCTAGAAGCACGAGGACAGATGCAGAGCCTCGGTCTGACGCCATTAAAAGGTCAAATTACCACCTTCACAAGTGCAGTCTCAGTGCTATGATGGGGTCTAAAACCAGACCGAAGCATTTCGTATACATTGTTTGTCTTCATGAAGGCAGTGAGTTGCTGCGCAACAGCTTTTTTAAATTTTATTAGAGGAATGGAAGATTCGATATAGGCCGATAGTTTTTTAAATATTTTCTGGGTCAAGGTTTGGCTTTTTCAAGAGAGGCTTTATTACTGCAACTTTTAGTGAGTTTTGTACACATCCGGTGGATAGAGAGACGTTTATTATGTTCAACATATGAGGCCCAAGCACAGGAAGCAGCTCTTTCAGTAGTTTAGTTGGAATAGGGTCCAGTATGCAGCTTGAAGGTTAATAGGCCATGATAATTTTCATCATTGTGTCAAGAGATATAGTACTAAAACACTTGAGTGTCTCTCTTGATCTTAGGTCCTGGCAGAGTTGTGCAGACTCAACTGAGCTTTGGAAGAATATGCAGATTTAAAGAGGAGTCCGTAATTTGCTTTCTAATGATCATGATCTTGTCCTCAAAGAAGTTCATGAATTTGATGAAGTGATTTCATGAAGTGAAAGCCATTCTCTCTTGGGGAATGTTGCTTTTTAGTTAGCTTTGCGACAGTATCAAAAAGACATTTCGGATTGTTCTTATTTTCCTCAATTAAGTTGGAAAAATAGGATGATCGAGCAGCAGTGAGAGCTCTTCGATACTAGTCGGAAGACTTCCAGTTTGGTGTGGCGCCATTTTCGTTCAAATTTTCTGGAAGCTTGCTTCAGAGCTCGGGTATTTTCTGTATACCAGGGAGCTAGTTTCTTATGACAAATATTTGTAGTTTTTGGGGTACAACTGTATCTAGGGTAATGTGCAAGGTTAAATTGAGTTCCTCAGTTAGGTGGTTAACTGATTTTTGTCCTCTGACGTCCTTGGGTAGGCAGAGGGAGTCTGGAAGGGCATCAAGGAATCTTTGGGTTGTCTGAGAATTTATAGCACGACTTTTGATGCTCCTTGGTTGGGGTCTGAGCAGATAATTTGTTGCGATTGCAAACGTAATAAAATGGTGGTCCGAAAGTCCAGGATTAGAAGGAAAAACATTAAGATCAGAGAGAGAGAGAGAGAGAGAGCGAGAGAGAGAGAGAGAAAGAGAGAGAGAGACAGAAGGAGAGACAGTAGTTTGTTGTCTCAGATTATGTAAACCTGGAATGACTTGAGCGTCAAAACACAGAGGTTTAGGCAAGTGGATGATCTCTGATGTTGTTTCGATGGTGCAGAGTTTAGTCAAGACAAGGCAACTCACACACACACACACGCACACACACACACACACGCACGCACACACGCACGCACGCACGCACACACACACACACACACACACACACACACACACACACACACACACACACACACACACACACACACACACACACACACACACACACACTGATTATCAGTGGACATTTTCTGGCTGATGTTTTATATTTAGCAACGTACAGCAGAGAGGTCATCACCCGGAAGCATCTTCTGTTAGGAGATTGACACTTATCAAGCAATATTTGTAAACACACTCAAGGAGGAGTGTCATTTTCTAGATAATCTTCATGAGGCATTATGTTGATTTGTACTTATTTCAATAAAGATGACAACAAATCCTGCTATAACTTTCAGGTGTATCTGTCTGACGTTTCCGATAGTGTAGAAAAATGAAGAATGATAACAATGGACAGCGTTATAGTGTGTGTGTGTGTGTGTGTGTGTGTGTGTGTGTGTGTGTGTGTGTGTGTGTGTGTGTGTGTGTGTGTGTGTCTGCATGTTACAGTAATGCATGTTCATTCATGTGTGTTCTTGTTCTCACGAGTCCAGTGCATGAGTGCCTTTGACCTATTTATTAAGCAACACGTACAGTATGTTCAGGAATGAAAAGTCCCACAGTCCTCAGGTTCATCACACAATCTGCCCTCTCTACTGTCACAATGAACTGAGGAGTCCAATTCAATCAAACCCGCACTAGACACTTTTTCACACGTTCAGAGAAGATCACAATGTAAAAACCTATTCCCAGGGGAGTGGACTATGGACTGTCTTGGGCTCCAGCTACATAGGGCCCTGGTCAGACGTAGGGCACTCTAGATAGGGAATAGGGTTCGCTTCATTTGAGATGCAGACTGTGTCTGTTGTTGAATGTGGTGTGTGGGACTCACTGTGTAAGGTTAACTAAAAAGATGGCCACTCAGTCCCAAACCAATCACGTATTCAATTTAAGATGTATTGATTGAGAGTGCTGTCGGTACACTCTATAGTCCATACACAAGCAGAGGGCATGAGAGAGAGAAACGGTCAATGCAATGTTCCGCATTACAAATGGGTCACACAAATCAGACCCATTTGATGGATCACACAAAAACACACATGCAGGCAGACACACATACACACATGCACCCTCACAAGTACATACATGAATGCACACCCACATACAGCTACAGGGTCTTAATAATCCTGCAGAAACAGGAAATATGAATTATAATATGGAGTATAATTAATTGTAATTTTTATAGGGGTTGATACATTTTTCATCAGGGAAAATCAATTCTGACTTTTCAAAGTGGATATTGCAAACTTTTCCGAAGCCTTTTTAAACCTCAAATACACTAAAAGTAAGAAATGTCCTGCATTGCAGGAAAGTTCTCCTGAACAAAGGTGGTCAAATTAAGATCCTACATCTGTACACAAACACAAGAATTCACAAACATACTGTATACACATATTGGTACAGTATGTACTGTAAAGACATACAGAGTTAATACTTTTTTTGATGTGTGTTTTCATGCTTCAGCATGAACCTTATTGTGAACTCATTTTGTCCATTTCATTTCATGTACAAATGAATGACTGAAGTTAGTGACGTAACAGTGCAAGGAAAGAAAAAGTCTCAAAATAGGCCATGGACATCATCATTTTTTAATTTTATCCACACACGCTGAACTCAATTATGGTCTCTCAGTTCAACGTGGTCTCTGTGCGTGCCTTTCCATAAAGATTACAGACACACGCACTCATGCACACACGCACGCTCACACGCACACGTGCACACACACTCTCACACACAAACACACACGCAAACACACAAACAAAGGAAGTCCTGTGAGGATAAATGATTTATTTAGCAATGATTAGCGAGTGTAATTCTGAAACAAAGAGTGTCCTTGGAAGACATAACACTTCTCTCTTCTGTTAGCGTCTTCCTAATTAGGATAGTCAGGGAGAGTCTACTAAGGTAACAAATAGCCAGGGAACATCAGCTTCATTGATCCACTGAGCTTGGTGCGATAACAAAGCTTTCAGTAAGGACACTAATAATTTGTCTGTATGACATTGAAACGCGACAGAGGAGAAAGGGGTAATCGATCTTCTGTTTTCAATGCCAATATGTTATCTTACATGACAGGGATATACAAGGGTCAATATTGAACATCATTCATATTGCTAATTGCACTGCCTGCCTACACAAGGACTTTACTCCAAGCATGTCTCTTTCTTCTCTCTCTCTCTCTCTCTCTCTCTCTCTCTCTCTCTCTCCTTCTCTCTGTCTGTCTCACTATCTCTCCTTCTCTCTGTCCGTCTCTCTCTCTCTCTCTCTTTCTCTCTGTCTGTCTCTCTCTCTCTCTCTCTCTCTCTCCTTCTCTCTGTGTGTATCTCTCTCTCTTTTTCTCTTTGTGTCTCTGTGGGTACTAGGTCACCTTGACTGTTTGGACATCATGACAATGTACATACTTTACTGTTAACTTGAGGTGGAATGTAATGTGTAATAATTTACACAGCCTCTCCTCAGTACATTCAACCATTGGACTTTGTAACACTTATATAAGGTTATATAAAGGTTATATAATGGATTCTAAGTTTCAAAACTAATTTACTTCCAAGATTAAGTTTATTTTTCCTCCTCTGCTTTTTATTCAGGGAGACAACCAAGCAGATAGAGTTTATTGACTGGAAGTGGTTCTCTTGTACTGAGCAGTCTGCAGGAGCCCAGTGCTGGCCAGAATTATTCTGAGGGGATGGATCTGGTGAAGATGGAGTCTGTATTCTTATTTTCCTCAGTGGGGAGAAGTGGAGAGTGAAGAGGAGAATACTTCCTGCTTCTGATGAATTGTGACAGGTACGGCACAGCACTGGCCTTAACTGGACAGATGGGAGAGAGAAGGAAGAAGAGAGGGGCATAAGAGAGAGGTGGAGAAAGGGAGAGAGGAGGAAAAAGAGCGAGAAGGAGGGAGAATGAGAGGGAGAATGAGAGGGAGGGAGGGAGTGGTTGAGGATGTGAGAGTTGGTAAGATGGAGAGATTCTGAGAGAGTGAAAGAGATAGAAAGATTGAAATGTCATCCTTCTGTACTGAGCAAGCAGACTTCATCCCTAAGGAGGAGCGGGACACAATGAAATAGATAATTTTCTACTTTAAAAGAGGGATGAATAAGACACTGCAGTTGTCTGCCATCTGTCTCCCTCCCTCTTTCTCTCTCTTCCCCTCTCTCTCTGATTAGTACCCCCATCCCAGTTTCAATTATACTGTAGATGTGTAGAATTTGATTTACAGCCATATCTTTGTTGGATGTTACGGGGAGAATTGAGACATGGAGGACTTAACAGAAATAAATCACAGAGACCAGAATGGGAGAATGGGATGGCTAGCTCTGCTGTCCATAAGATTAACATGAAAACAGACAGATTCAAGTATTTGAACGGAAACAACGAAACAGAATTATCCAATGAAATTGTATTTTAGAGTATACAGTGCATTTGGAAAGTATTAAGGCCCCTGGACTTTTTCAATTTTTTGTTATGTTACAGCCTTATTCCATAAATTGATTGAATAAAAATAAATACTCATCAATCTACACACAATACCCCATAACAACAAAGCGAAAATAGATTTTTCTACATTTTTGCACATATATTTAAAATAAGAAACAGAAATAATTTATTTACATAAGCATTGAGACTGTTTGCGATGAGACTCGAAATTGAGTTCAGGTGCATCCTGTTTCCATTGATCATCCTTGAGATGTTTCCACAACTTCACTGAAGTCCACCTGTGGTAAATTCAATTGATTGGACATGATTTGCAAAGGCACACAGTTGACAGTGCATGTCAGAACACCATCCAAGCCGTGAGGTTGAAGGAATTGTCCGTAGAGCTGCGAGACATGATTGTGTCGAGGCACAGATCTAGGGAAGGGTACCAAAAAATGTCGGCAGCATTGAAGGTCCCAAAGAACACAGTGGCCTTCATCATTCTTAAATGGAAGAAGTTTGGAACCACCAAGACTCTTCCTAGTGCTGGTCGCCCAGGCCAAACTGAAAAATTGGGGTAGAAGGGCCTTGGTCAAGGAGGTGACCAAGAACCCGATGGTCACTCTGACAGAGCTCCAGAGTTCCTCTATGGAGATGGGAGAACCTTCCAGAAGGACAACCATCTCTGCAGCACTCCACCAATCAGGACTTTATGGTAGTTTGGCCAGACGGAAGCCATTCCTCAGTAAAAGGCACATGACAGCCCACTTGGAGTTTGCCAAAAGACACCTAAAGACTCTCAGACCATGAGAAACAAGATTCTCTGGTTTGATGAAACCAAGATTGATCTCTCTGGCCTGAATGCCAAGTGTCACGACTGGAGGAAACCTGGCATCATCCCTATGGTGAAGCATGGTGGTGGCAGCATCATGCTGTGGAGAGGTTTTTCAGCGGCAGGGACTGGGTGACTAGTAAGGATCGAGGGAAAGATGAACTGCGCAAAGTACAGAGATGTCCTTGATGAAAACCTGCTCCAGAGTGCTCAGGACCTCAGACTGGGGATAAAGTTGACCTTCCAACAGGACAGCAACTCTAAGCACACAGCCAAGACAATGCAGGAGTGGCTTTGGGACAAGTCTCTGAATGTCCTGTAGTAGCCCAGCTAAGCCCGGACTTGAACCCAATCAAACATCTCTGGAGAGTCCTGAAAATAGTTGTGCAGCGACACTCCCCA